>NW_017307352.1:234287-276413 GCF_000935625.1 Nanorana parkeri
AAAAAAAAAAGCCAGTATAGCTTGAGAGAGATATCTCTCGATCTATACGAGCTGTCAGAATGCCGGCAAAAGCCGGCATCTGTGTCCGCTTTGCTTTGACTCTCAGACACCCGATATTAAGGTATCGGGTGTCTGAAAAAGGTTAACCCTTTAATTAATGAATGCCTCGGTAGTAAGGGCATCCATTAATGAATGTTAAAAGCTGATTCTCAGCGATTAACAGCCCTCTAAAGCAGCAAATAACTCGTCACGTACAGTGTACGTGACAAGTCATTTGGTCCCTTTGTGGCTGGACGTACAGTGTACGTCTCCCGTCACGAAGGGGTTAAATAGCTTAAACACATTTTGACTTTAATATCACTTTATTTTCTAGGGATGGCTAGTGGCTTATCCACTGCCTCTCTCTTAAAAGGTTAGTCAACGTTCAGGTTGCAAAGGAGCCCTGGGAACATTTAACCTTCTGGAAAATAACACATGATCTATAGTAGTTGACTATGAAGGTGAGCATCTTGGGCCAGAGAAATATTATTCATCACTCCGGCCCTGGTCTATGTGATTCCTGAGTGTTCAGCTAGGAGAATTTCTGTCTCACTGCCTCCACTGGCCAGATCCTCCCTGTACAGCTTTCCATTGTTGCAATCAACCTTTTGGTTGTCTCTCTCTCAGTAAGAGGGCTAGAAGCTAGGCTTCTGAACTTCTTCAAACTTAGGTCAGACTGACCTACAGGCAGACTGCAGTACTTGCTCAGTAGTGGCACTACAAGTCCAAAAAACAATTGTACTGAAGTGAAAGAGGACAGCAGCTGAGTCCACTGGGTCAGAGCAAGGAAAGGGGTTATGGGTACCATCGCCCTGCTTTGCAACCAGAAACTGCCCCTCAGCAGCTTTTGCAGGACTAAGAGTAGCCACTAACACCAGCAATAAATTGTCTTCAGATTCAACAATTACATTTTCAACATCAGACATACTTTACAGTGGTCCCCTCTCTTTTCCTTGGAGAATCGTGCATTTCCAGACCACTTTCCTCCTCCCTCTGTCCCCAAGTTGCCCAGCTGTCACACCTACATCTGTATACGGTACATTGGTATGCCCAGAGGGTACGGTTGGTGAATATTGGGTATCATCAACAGGCATATAGTGTAAGGCCCCAGATCTGCACCCAGCAGCGGTGTGTGTGGAAATCTAATCCGAGACTCCGAACTCTCGCTTCCCACTCCTCACCCCCAAATCAATGAAAATCTAAGCATGGGTACAAGTGAGGAGGTCCCCCACCCCTCACTCCACCCAACTCAGGTGAGTCTAAAGAACTTCTCCAGGATGATGTCCTTATTTCCCACCAATTACTTTGCCCTTCACAGCTTGAGATGAGGAATATGTATTCTGAGGTTGGTAGACGGAGCGTTCTGATGATATCAATGTCACAAATGCTATAAGGGTGGCTGACTGTGGCACTTTGCCTGACAAAGGGACCCTCCACCTCTCTGAAACATTGCCTTTTATGTTATGCTCAAGGAATACCAATTAAAATCAAATTCTGATGCTGAATAGTGTGCAGACATCATATCCTCTAAACTGTATACTGTGGCGCCAGTTGTTTCAGCACCAGTTAAATGGTAACGTGGTATATCCCATTACCATTGAACTGGTGCTGAAACAGTACAGAGTGCAAAGGAGATATCATTATTAGTACAGTGTGCGAAGGAGATATCATTAAGGTGGGTGGCAGTGAGGCGCCCAGTTGGAGTTGCTGTCATAGCTGTTACTATGCCCTGCCCTTCACAGTCTAAAATAAGGATACTGACTGCGGAAGATATAGGAACGCCATGTGTCAACAGGTGTTCTGTATCTCCAAGTAGTAAAATGACTGCAGTGGCATGGGTCTACTTTTGTGCTTGACGTGTTCACATTGTAAGAGGAAGAGAGGGGAACTGGCAGGATCACTAGGTACTTCATAGGAATTTACAAGATAATGTATTGATCCAATGCATATGTTTATGATCAATTTTAAGGTTAATATACACTTTAAATCTTTCATCTCCTTGTTTCATCTCTTTCATCTCCATGTTTTTGTTCATTTTGTTAGTTTTAAAATTATCACTGTTCACACTGGAAAAAAAATTCAAATTCTGTAACCTGCACCAGGCCAGCCACTGTATGTTTGGATGTGCAAGCTTCATCTTAGCTCTAAAAGGGGAGGTAGACGCACATTGGCAAACTCGCCTTGGGTGTCAAAGGACCCCATTCCAGCACTCTGTGTTGTAACTCTGTCTCATGGTACTACAAGTATCCAATTCAACCTGCATACATCAAGAACACTACACTGAGAAATGCCATACAGCATGTAGACAGGAAGTAACTGAAAAAGACTTCTGGAGACTATCAGCATTGAGATGCAACAGAGGATGAGAAAGTTTAATATAACCCAGGAATGAATGTGGCCTGCAGCAAAAAGAGGACCTGGTGAACACGCTTGCATTGCCAACGATGAGTGGCAGGGGTGATGGCAAGTATTTTACCAGGCAGGCTGCACTGAGGAGGGCTACTTAAAGGACAATTGTGCTATAGATTATGTAATCCTGGATAAAGAATAAAAGGGAGCAAAAATGTAGTAAATATGTAGACAGAAAGGGAAGCAGAGAGCCATAGGGAAATGGAAGAGAGAAAGGTTAGGTGAAGGAAAAGAGAAAAGATGGAAGGCTAAAGAATGAGAACAGATGGAGTGATAGCGAAATGGAAGGATGGAGAGAGATATGTCTGATTTGAGGTTTTTACATTTGTCTAGATTGAGGGGTCTATTCACTAAGCTGCCAAAGGATCTAGCCGTAGCCTTCGGCTAGCTTCGGCCCCAGGACCTATTCGGTTCAATAGAACCGAAGGGTTGCTGTACGGGCTATTCACTATAGCCCGTACAGCTCCCGAAGTCGGCTGAGCAGCACAGTTGAGCCGGAGGCATGTGCTTCGGCTAGACTGAGCCGAGGTGAAAGCCGAAGCTGGCCAAATGGCCGGCCATTGGCCGGCCGATAGCCTGCTACTGACTGCTGGGTGGAGCCAGCCATCATCTCACGGCTGGCTCCAGCCACTTGCACAGACAGATCAGCGTCTCTGGTTACCAGGTAACCAGGGACACTGATCTCCAGACAGCCCAACTCTCCCGGACGCTCTGGGAGTCCCCCACTATTAGATAGCGGCTCCTGGCCGCCCGCGAGAAAAACACTTTCTCCCAGAAAGGTTTACTCTGCTCGGTCGAGCAGAGTAAACCTTTCCCTGCTCTGTTCTTTTTTTTTTTTTACTGACATCGGAGCCGTTGGCTGCCGTCAGAATAATAAAAACAAAAAAATCAGCATAGGAATACATAGCTAGATTCCTATTGGCTATTTCAATTTGCAATAGCAAATAGCAAACTAGCTATTGCACCCGCCCACTGCTGCTGTCAATCAGCAGAGGGGACCTGAATTCTCCATCAGGTCCCCTCTAGTGATTGACAGCAGCAAGGGGCAGGTGAAATAGCTAGCTTGCTATTGGCAATTGCAAAGTGAAATAGCCAATAGGAATCTAGCTGTGCATTCCTATGGCAATTTTTTTTTTTTTTCATTCTGACGGCCGCAGAACCGCCCGTCCAATAGAAAACAGTTGGCCAGAGCTAGCTGTCACTGCTAGCTCCGCCCAATTGTTTTCTATTTAATTTTTTACTACTTTTTAACTGTTTTTCTATTCTGCTCGGTACCACAGAGGTACCGAGCAAAATAGCCGGGCCGAATGCCGCTCGGCGGCATTCGCCTATTCACTCACTGCTGTTCGGCATCTATGAGAATAGGCCGAACAGCAGCGAGTAGCCTGCCGGAGGTTCGGCTTAGCCGATCCAGATGCTGGATCGGCTGAGTCGAACTCCATGTTCGGCCGACCGAAGCCACACGAAGCAAGCTGATGTACGGCTGGTTTCAGCCCATATATGGCTGAAATCAGTCGTACAAGCCTGAAGTGACTAGCCGAACAGTGTTCAGCTCACTTCACTTCGGGTCGGTTATTCACTCGGCTGCCTGCGACAGCTTAGTGAATAGACCCCTTAGTCTTTAATATCCCTTGGCCTTGTTCACTCATAATTCAGGCTTATCTATTTAGATGTTTGAAGTAGCAAGAGCAATGATGATGCGCAAAGTGCAGCAAATGGCTGCATTTTTGTTTGCCGTTTTCAGGACAGTGAGATATGATCACTGGCTATGAGTTACTGAGTTACTGTACATTTATTGCCATATATCAAGCCTAAATGTTAACCCACCTACTCTTGCCGTTGCATGTGTTACCACTGTGTTGTTCAGCCAGTTCCCACTTTTTTCCATCTCTCTCTCTGTCTATCCAACTGTCCTCTCACAGAGCTCATGCTCTCATTGAAATCTTTAATCCCTAGCAGCAGGTTTAACCCCCCCATAACTCGGCAGAGAGCTAGAAATACACAGCCTAAAACATCCACATACATATATCATACTCAGAAGCATCTCTGCAAGGACGCATCAACAGGCATAGCAGTACTCCTTAGAGGCAACTCTTCCTACTATATAGATGCATTCATGGCTTGAAACTCAGTCACAACACCTAAAGCAGGCAATGCAACCAACCAGCTTACAAATGAGCGATGGGAAATTGCACTAAATCTCAGCAAAAGAAGACTAATAAGGTATGATAGGGATATGCATAGGGGGGTGGGTGTAAACCGGTGTTTGGATCTATTGCATTAATATCAATTTGAACACAACAGTGATATGCAATAACCCATAGCAAACATATAACTCCGAGGCTTTCAAAATGAAAAAAAGGATATTAGCAATTAAATATCCCATAGCCATGTTCCATAATATAAGTAGAATTTCAAGTTCCAACTCCGACAGGATCTTTGGAAGCAGATGCCAGTTTTCTGCAAGCTTAGAGCAGCTGGGTTATGAGAGCTGATTTCTGATTGGTTTCTAGTAGTAATTGTTCACTACTGCTTTGTGGTGCTCACAGAAACTACTTTCCTGAAGCCATTTATTTTTGTGAGAACATTCATCTCTATTTGCCATGGGTTACTAAATGTCACCATTCTTTGCACCAGCAGTCTCATGTATCAAAGGGTCTGAAAGAAGAATTTCTGTGTTGCCCCCAAATAGGCCTTTAATACAGAGTATTAAAGGCAACACAGACAGATTGTTTAGGTCTTATCATATATGAAATGGGACTTTTCCCAAATATCAGTGATGTTTAGTAACCCGCTGCAAATTAGAAATGAGTGGTCTGAATTTCACAGATCATGATCAAGTCCATATCCCTTGTGCTTGCCGACACTTGGATCTGCAGGGTGGTTCCAATGGTGAAGCAGCACAGGTTATTCAGGCCACATTGACAACAAAGTCTGTGTTTAGCTCAACTAAAGCTCTAAAATGTACTAGAGAATATTGTCATGTAATGTTCTGTACTGATGTAATTAAGCCATTTGTAGAGTTTGAGGAGTTGCCTGCAGTTGTAAAAGTGCACTAAGCAGAGGAATCACCAGGTAATACTCTGCCATCTGATCCATGTGAGGTCAATTTGAGACCCAGATCCAGATTGCATAGTAGTGGCCTTTCTTCCACAGTGCTACTCCTGTAATGTAAGAGGCACTTAAAGCCTTAAATCAGTTTTCTAAATTTAGAAAAACAAAAACATGAATTTTTAAAAGCTTAATCTCCTTAAGTGACCAAAACTAAGAAATCTCTCATTAGCTTTCCCCCATTTAGACCAACCCTAGGGATTAATAAATATGGGCATCATTTCTCAGCTTCTTGAAAACTTTGAGAAAGCTCAAAGAATGCTTGTCATACTTATGATGAAATAGTTACTAGAGTGCCAGCATCAGTTTGTGTCATGTTCCAGTACTTTGCTTTGCTAAGCCCACCCAGGTTTTACTTTGCTTTGCCAGGGCCAGAAAAGCCTAAAAATGCTTTAAAAGCTTTTTAAAGCTATATAAGCTTAACAGGCAATTTTCTTTAACACCTGTATGTATGAGCCTTCATATTTGGAGCAGATCTCATCCATCCCTCTGCTATTAACAGAGTAGAAGATCAAACCACCCCATGTGCCCTACTCATAGAGGCCGAAAATGTTTGACCAGCGTGTAGCTGGGAGAACACTGTTCACAGAGCATTACTCCCATTTGATAGAGACAGGGAGCATGTGAATTAGCTATGCTTCTTGGCTCCATCTAGTGGAAGTAATGCTGTACGAACGCTTTATACTAACCCCCATGGTGTTAGTTGAGGATCACAGCTGGATCCTGCAGTCTATTTAACGAAGAATGGCTAACTCACTGATTGTAATTCTTGAAGAGATGTACAGTACGCCATCTAAGGAAAGCCTAAACCTGGCCATGCACATGGCATAT
The DNA here is from genome assembly GCF_000935625.1 of Nanorana parkeri. NCBI lineage: Eukaryota > Metazoa > Chordata > Amphibia > Anura > Dicroglossidae > Nanorana > Nanorana parkeri. Next base: position 240,678 of record NW_017307352.1, read on the forward strand.
TTCAGGCAATTTAATGAAGATATTGCTTTTGTAAGATACAATGGACACGATTAACAAGTATAATGTTACAAATATTAACTTCTAACAATGAGTTGAAGTAGGGATAGCAGGTAAAATGTTTTGTTGAGAAGTTATTCTGATGTCAGCATGATGATAATTGTCTACATATGCTCTAAATAAAGAAAATGGTTTGCTAGGGATTACTTCACATTATTGCTTTGTTTGTAATAGGAGGGTGGGGTAAGGGACTGACATCATAAAATGAAATATGATTAAAGCAACCCATCTCAGCCACATTACTAGAAATTACAATTCTCAGCATCAACCTTATGCTGGGGTTTGCATTTATAAGTACGGGGAGATATCACATTGTTCTCACCCTGGTTTGCTGGAGCTGATTTTAAACCCCAAAGGAAAACAATGTTGATGGCTGCCCATAAAAAACATTTTGGTGCTCACTTTCGTTTTCAAATAACTAATGCCCAACCTACATAAGATGGGACTCCAGAGGGAAGAGTTATTACAAAGGCAACTAAAAGGTTTTCTACTTTAATTTTCTAACCAGTACTCCGATATGAAAAAAAGAAATGATTGACTGCCATGGGCAAAGCCCACTGGGGTTGATTCATTAAGACAAACAGGCTGTTCACTTTGCCCTAGGGAATTTTCTTCTTTGCAAAGAATACCCAATCATGTGCAAGTAAAATGAAAAAAAAAACAGTATAGTACACAGTATAGTACATGATTGGATGAAGGAAGTCAGCAGAGCTTCACCTCATTCACTAAGCTGAGTGAAAATTCCCTTGCAAAGTGAGCAGCCCATTTGCCTTAAAGTAGTATTAAATTCTCAACCTTTATTTTAATAATGAATTCAGATCAATCAAATATATTAGGGATGTACTGATATATCAGCTGCCGAAACATATAGTCCGAAAATTGCACTTTTGGCATAATGCCGAAGGTGCCATTTTCTGGCCGTTACAGCGGTGCATCCTTTCGTTCTCTGCCTACGCTGGGCGCTGCTCTGTGTCCCAGCGGGGAGGAGAGAAACTGTCACAGGCGGCTGAGCGATGCGGGAGGAGAACGATGTGAGCGGCCGACGTCCCTCCTCCCACACCGCTCAGCCTCCTGTCACAGATCAACAGAGCAGTGTGGGCGGAGACAGCTAGCGCTGTCACAGGAGGCTAAGCTCTCCTCCCTGCTCCGCTCGCTCAGCTTCCTGTGACAGCGTGTCAGGAAGGAGATGAGTACAAACACTCAGCGATCAGTGATTGCTGAGTGTTTGTAAATAATGGAGGACATGGCATGTTGACTATATCTTCAATTATGAATGGGAAGTGAGCTACATCACCTCCTGTTCATTCATGATTGTGGTTATAGTAATCATACTCTGTCCTCATGTTATGAATGAACAGAATGAAAAAGTTAAAATAAAAATATTTTCGGTTTCGGACTGACATTTTTTTACATTTCAGTTTTGAAATTTTCATTTCGGTGCACCTCAAAAATATATATTGCCTAGAAAAGTATTTTTTCAAATTTCTGCCCAAGCACTTACAGTCATCATGTTTCCAAACAGCTGGCTCCAACTCTCAGCTCTGTCTCCCTGAACTTCCCGTTCAGTACAACATCACAAGGGACAGAGCAATCTCCAACAGCTGTATGGCTACTAGCTTGGAGAAGGTAGAAGGAGGAAAGAGGATCAGGGAGCATGGGAATAGGTTGACTTGCTGTGCCTGTGTATTTGTAAAGACACACACAGCTTACTAGCACACACAAGCGTGGCTAGATAGGACCCTGCATTTGAAAAGAACCACCCAAAAACAGAATATCAGGACCAGTACACAGGGACCAGCTGATTCTGCAGGAAGCTAAAACTTTAAACATCAAGGAGCAGAATTCATTGTAAGTGATTTTAATCTGCATTTGAAATAGTTAAAAAACATTTTGACTTTAATATCACTTTAAGTAAATCAACCCCATTTTCTTTGTTGTCCCCGTCTTCAAAACTCTGCCCTTTGTATAAATGCATTGAGCTTCTAAGAGCTCAGTGGGTTTATTTAATAAAGCAAATAGGGGAGGAAAGTCTCTCAAAGATAAAGTGGCAAGTTTAGAAATAGGATTACCTGAACCTGCTAGATGACCAGATGTTAGGAGGATCACAATAGTATAGCCCAGAAAAAAATACAAAAAACCAGAAGAGCTGGTGACAGTAAAATGAAAATGGAGAAATGTTATACGGATAGTAAAATGCCTGTGGATACTTACGCTGATTTATGAAAGCTCGAGGCTATCCTGGACCATGAAAATATTCCTGGGGCAACATAGGTTAAAAACGGCTCCCATTTTTTAACTTTTGAAGCTGAAAACTACAAATCTGAAATAAAAAATTGGAAATGCAACTGAAGTCTGACATTTTAAAAGTACTAGTGGTATCTTCATTGATGATAAACTGCCATCTGGAGTTTACATGGATAATACAGCTCCAAGTGCCTGTATACAGCTTTAGTTTTCTTGCGAAGCTCTGATACCTGGCACAAGCTATTATACACATTTTAAGCAGAGTTTAAGGGCTGGAATAGATCAACACAACTACAAACAGTTTCTACTGAACCGGTGCAGCAGTGAAAACCAATAGTGGTAGGTAGGGATGAGCCGAACATAATTGGGTTCAGTTTGCGGGAAGTTTGCAAAATTGCACCAAAGTTCTCAACATTAATCTGAACCCCTGAAATCAATATTTTTAAGCCTAATAGGCAAGAGGTTGTCAGACAGAGGGCATGGGGAGCTGGACACTACCCTGGGGGACATGTTTTTTATGAATTTGTTTCAGTTCAGCGGGGAGAAGCTTTTAAAATAATGCTTACAGTGAAATGCTCATTTCCTTCAAATAGCATGCTTGGGGGATGGCCTAAACCTGCCTGTTTAGTGGTGCATTTGTACGATGTATACAAAGTACTACAGCAAAACTAGTAGTTAGAGCCCATTAACACCAGGGCAGTTGCGGATCAGCGCAGCAAAAATAGTGCAGGGAGCAGTTCGGGCGGGGGGCGGTTGGGATCGTGCTGAGCCACATCCATGCGGCCAAACCGGTGTGAACGGGGCCTTAAAAAGAAAAACATTTTTAAGAAGTCTGGGGACATTTTTATTAACCCTTGCAGTGGGGCTATCCCCCGCACTGCAAAGGTTAACTGCTATTATCTTTCTAGGTGCTAACAAAAAAGTTATATTCACCCGAACTGCTGAGCCGACTCCCTGCTTCTCCGGTCACTGAAGCGTGTTTCCTCCTCCGCTGCGCAGATGGAATGTTCCTCAGCGTCCTCACATCTATACACTTGTATAAAACATGATGACACCAGGATTCTTAAACCGCTGCAGAGGAGGGGGGAGAGAGGTTCTAGGGAGCAGTCTTAGAACCAGAGCAATCTTAGAACTATCTTAAAGCTATGAGAATAGGCTACTAAATTTAAACATGTTCTCATTGGAAGTAAGGAGATTAAGGGGGGACATGATTTTCATGTATAAAATGTTTACCGGGGAAAGCAACATCAGCAGCAAACTTTTTACAATTAACTCCATGACAAGGACGAGAGGCCACCACCTAAAATTGGTGGAGAAAAAATGTCAGCACAGGGTTTCTTCTCAGTTAGATCAGTCAGGGTCTGGAACTCGCTGCCAAATGATGTGATTTTGGCTGAGAGTGTGGAATCACTCAAGAGGCGATTGGACGATTTCCCCAGGGACCGTAATATACAGGGGTACAAGTACTCTTAAGATTGAGACCACACAGGGACCTATACATACTACACACCAATAGGACCATACACACATACACAAATAGGTTGGACTTGATGGACATATGTCTTTATTCAACCTCAAATACTATGTAACTATGTACCAATGGGGTCCCCTCAAAAATTCATACCTACTATGGATTGTAAAGGGCTACCCCCGCACTGCAAGGGTTAAGTGCTCGATTTGCTCTGCTGTAGCCTAAACTAAACCTGCATGCAGGCAACTGTCTACTATAAATGCCAAGATTGCATTTGACCAGTATTGATGGTACAACATGTTGGATTTTAAACTGAAATGTTGTTTTTTTTCTACTTGATATTTTGAGACTTTTTGTCCTTTATCCAGCAGCCAATTAGCTTCCAAATATTGTTTCTGGAGTGCAAGGTTACAAATTAAACAAAGATTCTTATTAGTTACAAAGGTTAACAATAATTTGTCTTGTTAGCACACTTTTAATACCTCTATTATGAGAAATCTTGTATTCTGATAACTGTATGCAGTGGTGTATTCTGGTTTAGGGCTGCCCTAGGCAAGACAAAACTCGCCCCCCCCAGCAAATTTCATACTATAAAATACAATTTAACTGTATACGGTATGGTACTACAGACACCAATATAAACACAATAAGGCCCCTTTCATATCTGTAGGTTTAGGTGCAATTAGGGATTCCTGCATCAGAAACTTGCGTTTTACTGCAGCAGAAATCCCTAATCTGGCGTTTACACGCGGTAGCTATAGTAAACGCCAGATTAGGGATTCCTGATGCAGTAAAATGCAAGTTTCTGATGAAGGAATCCCTAATCGCACCTAAACCTACAGATATGAAAGGAGCCTTATTGTGAGTGTATATTAATGTCTGTAGTACCAAACCGAATATAGTTATATTTCATTTTCAAGTATGAAATTTGGCAAGCAGCCCCCAAGAGAGAAAAAAATTTGTCGAATGGCCCCTGAGACGGAAGAGGCGGGGGGCCAAGATGGAGCTCCAGTCGGGCGGTGAAGATGACAAGGAGGCCGTGTTGGGGCGCCAAGGATGAGGAGGCCGTGTTCCAAAGAGGTCAGACCGTGCAAGGTAAGAGTACTGTGCTGGCATAGCCCAGTGTAGATTCTGCACAGCCCACTAAACAGTCTCAGGTGGGCTGTGCAATACCCTTTGGTGGGCTCTGCAGGATCCGCAGGCGGCTCTGCAGTCTGCAAAGCCCACCACAGATCCTGCACAACCCCCCTGAGATGCTGCAGACTGCAGGGTCTCAGGGGGTCTCTGCAGGATCTGTGGAGGGCTTTGCCAGGTCTCAGGGGGGATTTGCAGGATTCATAGGGGGCTCTGCAGCCTGCAAAGCCCACCACAGATCCTGCAGAGCCCCCCTGCGATCCTGCAGGGTCTCTGCAGGATCTGCGGGGGGCTTTGCTGGGTCCCAAGGGGGATTTGCAGGATCTGTGGTGAGCTCTGCGAGGTCTATGGTGGGCAGAGCCCACCACAGATCCTGCACAGCCCCCTGAGACTGCAGGGTCTCAGGGTAGCTGTGCAGGATCTGTGAAGGGCTCAGCCGGGTCTCAGGTGGGCTTTGCAGGATCTGTGGCCGGCTCTGCGGGGTCTATGGTTGGCTCTGCAGGGTTTCAGGTGGGCTTAGCAGCCTGAGACCCTGCAGAGCCCACCAGAGATCCTTCACAGCCCACCTGAGACCCTGCAGAGCCCACCACAGACCCTGCAGAGCCCACCTGAGACCACAGCCGGGTGGGGTAAATTTAGTGTGTGTGTGTTGGGGGGGGCGTCTGAGTTTTGTTTTGCCTAGGGCAGCCCCAAACCTAAATACACCACTGGAGGTGTGTGCTGTATATATGTACTAGATATACATCACACACATACAGTACACTATAGCAATAGATTTACAGCCAGCCCACCGCTGCGGGTTTTTTTTCTTACTTACCACGCCGAGTGTCGCGTCACTGCTGGGCGGCGCTCCGAGCGGGGTCATCTGGCAGTCCCCAGCCACCTAAATTAGGACCCTACCTGGAGCGCCGCCTACCGGAGCAGCAGTGACGCGACGCTCGGCGAGGTAAGTAAGAAAAAAAAAACCATAGCGCAAGCTTCGACGCTATGTATCGGGGCATTTTGACAAGTACAAGTACAGTCTGTGTCCCCCCACACACATTTAAAATAATTCCCCCCTTCCCCCGCACCTAAAATATAATCTAGAGCCCCCTCTCTGGCTTACCTTGTTGCAGGGAGGAGGCTATGAGGCGGCACGTCTGTCCCGGTCTGTCGGCGATTGATTGGTGAGGTCTGCTGCAGACCTTCCCAATCGATCCTGCACATTCCTTTCGGCCAGTGTTACATACTTACATAGTATTTGGGGTTGAATAAAGACATACGTCCATCAAGTCCAACCCATATAGATCCACGCATCATCTCATATTTTAGGGATACTGGTATCCCTGGATATTACGGTCCCTCAAGAAATTGTTCAAAAGTTTCTTGAACAATCTACACTCTTGGCTGAAATCACTGCCGATGGCAGTGAGTTCCAGACCTTGACCGCTCTTACTGTAAAGAACCCTCTTCGCCCATTGTGCCGGAATTTTTTCTCCACCAACTTTAGGTGGTGGCCTCTTGTCTTTGTAATGGATTTAATCTCAAACAGTTTGTTGCCAATGTTGCTGTCACCATTGAACATCTTGTACATGAAAATCATATCCCAAATTTCTAGTTTGCATTTTTTGTTACATTCCTTGTAGTTAGGGAACGCCAATGCCGTCCCCTCCATCTTATATTTTATAAATGCCATTCTCTTTGCCTTAACATGTAGTTTTACATGTTTTATTTAGCCATATAGGTTTAGTCTTTGATCTTTTGTTTTTGTTACCCAATGGTATACACGTTCACTGAAAGAGCGGTGGCCGAAAGGATCCGACTGCCGGCGCAGACTCAGCTACACTATCTGCATCCGACAGAGATGCAGGCAGTGTAGCTGCTCCCGCAAGTCAGGTATGCGGTCCGTGACCGCGTACCTGACTTCTGAGCTGGCTGCGGGTCACAAAGTACCGGCTCGCGGGCCGCAAGTGGACCTCGGACCGCTACATTGAGACCCCGGCATTTTTGCCGCTCCCGTGGAATCTGCGGCCCAAGTCAAACGCCTTGTTTGCCTCGCGGCAGATACGCCCCTGACTGTATGCAGTCAGTATGTAAAATGATAGTATTTCGTATATTCACCCCTACACGCTTCGGTTTCCGTGTATTTTTTTCATGTGTTTTTCAGTGAGCTTTTCATGCATATTCACGCGTTTTCATAATTACATAGTTACATAGTTAGGCCTTGTTCACACCAAGCGCGGAGCAGGTGCAGAGCAGAGCAGTTACAGACCGGAGCAAAACTGCGTCCAATGTATTCCAATGGTATTTTTAGCTCCAGTTCACATTGCAGCTTTCAGTTCCAGAGCAAGTGCAGCAGGCCCTATTTTACCTGCTCTGGAACGCATGAAAACGCATCAAAAACGCATCAAAAACACCTGGAACGCACTGAAAGCCCATTTTAAACTTTAAACATTTTTTTTTACCAAAAACGGCCCGGAACACATTAAAAACGCGGCAAACACGCGGCACAACCCACTGCACTGCGTGTGCAGAAACTCATGCAGATCTGCTCTGCATTTGGTGTGAACAAGGCCATAGGCAATAATTGCCAATGGGCATGGTTCCCACCTGGGCGTTTTACAGCACGTAGGAATGTGCTGTAAAACGCCCTACGCCCAAAGAAGTACAGGAGCTTCTTTGGGGCGTATTTGCCGTGCGTATCCTTTGGGATTTCTTTTACCGCAACGCGCGGCACGTTAACCCAAACATTAAAGAAATGTATAATTGATAATATATAAAAATAAATATGCATTTCCTTAATATTTGCATTCAAGCCTGGAAAGCATTGCAATTGTGATCACTCTGCAAAGCTACAATGCTCAGGCTTCTTCACATTCTCTCCATGCAGGCAGAGCTCCTTACTGAGGTACGGAGTTTGTTAGGATAGATGGGGAAGGACAGCTGGACTTCAAACTGCATTAAATCACCTCATACATCATCCAGTCATCCTCGCTCTAGGTAGGGCTGCCCATCTACCTAGAGCGATGATGGCTGGACACTGTATGAGGTGATTTAATGCAGTTTGAAGTCCAGCTGTCCTTCCCCATCTATCCTAACTGAAACTCCGTACCTCAGTACGGAGCTCTTCCTGGGAGAGAATGTGCTGAAGTCTGAGCTTTGCAGAGTGATCACAATTGCAATGCTTTTTAGACTTGAATGCAAATATTAAAGAAATGCATATTTTTGTATATTATTAATTATGCATTTCTTTAATTTTTGCAAAAGGTGAACTTATCCTTTAAAGTGTGGTCCAATTTGCTCCAACAGGGGGAAAAAATCCTTCCTGATCCCCTATGGTAATTGGATATTCCCTGAATTTAATCTCTGGTTAATCTATGGATTAACAATCTCTGGTGGTCTTCATTGTGTGTTTTCTTGAACTGTGTGATCAGCATCGCGGGAGGTATGTGAGAAGAGTCTTCCATTTTCCAGGGGCAGATCTCAGTAACCATGCATTTGCGGACCATGAAAGCTCATGCATCCTGCACTTTCAAATGCCTATATTGACTTTATGGGCCCTTTGATGCACATCGACAGATGAAAAAGTGTACCTGAGCTATGTTCCATGATGCGCTGCAACGCATATATGCAAACCAAACCCATAGAAACAAAGACATGCCAAGTAAAGTGTTTTGTGGAGTGTGCGTTATAGGTTAGAACAGAGCCTCAGTTACACTGTTGAACCCTTCTCATCCACAATCTATTTATTAACATTCTGCAGCATGATGTCGCATGCTGTGGATACATTAATAAATGTTTTTGACAGCCAGCAACTGACACTTACGGCTACTGACTCTTAATCCCCACTGTCACTGAACTTGGGTCCCACACTGAAAATCAGGAACCAATCACAGTAGTTCTGGATTATGTGATCTCTTTGTCAGCTGTGACATAGTGACCACATACTTACTGAAGGCTTCATTGACAAAATCAGTTTTTACTCCACAAACACTGCCACCTTTAGGGCTTGTTCACACCAAATGCAGACCAGATGTGCATGAGTTTCTTCCGATGACTGCAACGGGCTTCCGATGACTGCAAATGGGCAGTGTGCGCGTGCGCACACCGGCCCGTTCGTCAGTTGTCGAAAAAGCGGGCCACTAACTCGCCGAGAATCGGACGATTCCCGGCAGGTTTTCCAGCCTGCTTGTTCGACGGAAGAAGTGCGACCGTACAGTAGAAACGGTTGCACGCCTTCCATACACTGCACGATTCTCGTATGATCGCGGTGTATGGGCACCTTAACTCTCACCTCACTTAATACGACTTTACATTATAAAGGTCTGAAAGAGCCGCTTCTCTTTTCAATCTCAGGTGTGAAGATACCCGGTGTTTCCACAGTGAAAAATATTTCCTCTTTCTTTCTCCACTATAAGGACATAATTCTCCAGTGGTGGAATCGCTCCCCAGTGATATCAATGAAATTTCAGCAGATGGAGACAAAAGAGGTGCACTCCACAGTGCACTCCGTGAATTGTATAAAGTTTAATATAGAACATTTACTTACAAGCATAGATGGTAAAAAAGAGGTAACACTCTCCTATTACATGTAAGGTGACAAGTTCTCTTTACAGAACCTTTCCACCTCCAATACAGGAGTTCTAGCACAGTTCTGTGCTGGAACTCCTGTGACAGCTGGGAGGGGAAGGCTGCGAGTGCAGCTCTCACTGTTTACATGAAGCAGAGCACGGCCGGTGAGGATAGATACTCGGCAGAGGGGGGAGGACAGAGCCAGTGAGGAGAGAGGTAGGCATGGTGGGGGCAGTGGGGGGAGGACGGACCTGCAGTGTTATTGCAAGTGGTCTTGGCAACATCGCAGAGATCACTTGTAAACAAACAAGCGCCATCCCTGCTCTACATTTAGCCATGTTTTCCCACAGCAGGGCTAAATGTAGAAAACAACTTACCGCCCCCGAAACTGCATGTCCCGGGCGTCGGGAGGTTCCACACCGCTGTCGCCCTGAGGCCGGGCCTCGGTGGCCTTGTGGCAAATCCGGCCCTGAATGTACCTCAATGCACCAGGTGATGCACACAACAACATAAATTGGGGTGTGCTGTAATACTAAATAACAAAAAGCAAGAAACAGAGAGCCACAACCTAGTGCAAAAAGGTGGGTTTGGATGGGATGAAAAGAGAACATATACAGGGTTATTCACAAAAGGGTGAAGGGATTGGAGAAGGCAGGAGAAGTGAACAATCTAGGACAAGATAGTTGAACTGGAAAGTGAGCTGAATTGGAGAATTTTTCCAAATCAGCTATTTTGGCCTAGATTGTTAATTTCCCCTGCCTTCTCCAAACTCTTCACCCTTTTGTGAATAACCCTGATAGTGTTTGCACTCACATGTAAAGGATTTAATGAGGGCTCAGTGATATTAATCCATGTGTGGATCTCTGAGATGAGGCTGATGAAAATCCAGTAGTTGGAGGGACTGTGCTGGTCCACGAAGTGGGGGTAGGGATCAGGTGACCAGGGAAGGGACGACAAAACAGCAAATGGTGCGGTATCGTTAATTGATGCAGAAAGGAGAAGTATGTACTCACCGTAAGGAGTAAGTATGTACAGGTGTTGTGCGGTTTCCGAGGACAGGGTCTTTCGGCGAGCTGGTTCCTGTACTCAACCCGGCTTCTCTGCCTTTTGGCTAAGATCAAGTGTAGCCTTCAGGTTGGTGGACCATAGTATTCCTAGCCCGTCAGGAGCCTTGCGCCCCGGGGGGTCTGGAAATTGTGGCCCCTTCTTTATTGAAGGGCCAAGTACCCATGTGCACGTTTTTGTGTGTTGTGATTTCACAATTCACTTTTTTTGTTCACAGGGGATTCGTTTGCGAAGCACGCTCCGCGGGCTTGGAAAAAGATGAGGCTGATGGTTGGCTTGTCCAAAATGATCCTGGGCAGTGGAGATAATCCTGAAAAGTTCAGTTCGCGAAGAAAGGTTTACCGTTGGCCAATGAGATTCTGGATGCTAAAGTTCTGCCCAGACGTGTCCCCAGCTGATAGAAGGCTGTACAGGATGAGAAGAGGCAGCCAGGGTGCTGGTGCTGAATGATGCGACTGAGGTAAAGTTCTGTTCGTGCTGTGGGGCCGCTTCTGCAGGATATATAGCGGTGCCCTGGTACAATGTACACTGCCGCCGGAGTAGGGAGGAGAGCCGTTGCTGGCGTGGAGGAGAGAGCGGGGGACAATGAGGATATGGAGGTGAAGGAGACGGGGCAGATTAAAAGAGCACCGCGGGATCAGTGTCAGCCCAAAGCCTGTGTATTATACATGTTTCGAGCCAGATAGCAGGAATCCGCTTCCCCCACTGCCCCGTCTCCTGTACCTCAAAATCCTTATCGTCCCCTGCTCTCTGCGCCACGCCAGCAACGGCTCACACCGTTAAGGCCGTGACACACTGCACGCGAAGCAGCGCGGAGCGGGGGCGCGTTGCCTTTGCGAGCAGTGTGTCATGTCATTTACTGCTCGGCACCTCAGCTTGCGAGAGCTCGCGGAGCTGAGCGTGCCGAGATGAACAATTTCAACTTCAGCCAATCGGTTCGCACGTATAAACCAGCGCGTCGCGATGCAACAGCTGGCAGGTTGTTACGGACGAGCCGATTGGCTGAAGGTGCTGTCAATCATCTGACTGCACTCAGCTCACACACTACACACAAAGCTCCGTGCCTGATAGCTTTGCTTCGCTCTGCACGGCTTCGCGTGCAGTGTGTCACGGCCTTTATCCAGCTGCCGCCCCCGCTCCAGTGGCAGTATACATTGTACCAGGGCACCGCTATACATCCTCCAGTAGCGGCCCCACAGCACGAACAGAACTTTACCTCAGCCACATCATTCAGCACCCTAGGTGCCCCTTCTATCAGCTGGGACACGTCTGGGCAGAACTTCTGCATCCAGGATCGTCCACTACAGACCCTCCACATCATCAGCCAGGGCTCCAAGCTCATTGAACAACAGTAAACCATTCTTCGTGAGCTGAACTTTTCAGGACTATGTCCACTGCCCCTGGTCATTTTGGACAGGCCAACCATCATCCTCAACACATGCCTGGTCCTTTTGAGTAGAGCAACCAACTCACCGAAAGACCCTGTCCTCGGAAACCGCACAACACCTGTCTTGAGGGTGAGTACATACTTCTTTATTCATCAATTAACGATACCACACCATTTGCTGTTTTGCCGTCCCTTCTCTGGTCACCTGATCCCTAACCCCACTTCATGGACCAGCACAGTCCCTCCAACTACTGGATTTTCATCAGCCTCATCTCAAAGACACCACGCCGCCATTCATAGATTAATATTATTGAGCCCTCATTAAATCATTTATATGTAAGTGCAAACACTATATATGTTCTCTTTTCGTCCCATCCAAACCCGCCTTATTGCGCTAGGTTGTGGCGCTCCGTTTCTTCCTTTTTGTTTTCTAGCATACATACAAGACACCCCGGTCTGCTACTGTCAGGAGCTGCACACCAGCCTCCACATACAGCCCCACCCGAAGTGCACTTTTCATATTGGACTTGCCTTTGGAACTTTCTAGTGTGCTGTAATACAGCTGTGTACTCTTGGAAATGCATTGAAGAGGGATTTTAAATGAATTGCACCACAACGCACTGACATGTTAATGGTTTTACTATACATTACCACAACATGGTAGTGTAACCAGACAAATCTTGTTTTTAGTTTTGGATAGAGTGGAGAGGGAATAGAGATGTTTCGGGAGATTCACCCACTCTATTTGTCCTGGAGACTGTTACACCGAAAGTGAAAGAAAATTCCAAATTTTATGCTGTCATCAGAATAGGAATAGATGGGAAATCTTCCAATGGGGACACTAGTTTTGGTGACCCTGCTGTCCATCAATTACTTTTCTCACATTGGAAAAAATGACTCCCAATTCTTATTATGGCTATCAGACAGCAAGTAAAGGGATTCTTCACCAATGGAAGTATCGCACAGATAGTAAACAAAAGCTGACATGGGTTATGACTCTCCCTTACTCTATCCAAAACAAAAAGGTTTGGCTTCAGTTCTACTTTAAGGCACCAAGCAATCATTCCAAGGAAATTGTTATCAAAGTTGTGTCTGTGCTGCTCATATGAATTTCACCTGTCTTTCTTCCAGGGGTAGGGGGGTGGTAAGAAAATGAAAGGGAGAGTCACAGTTTTTTCATGACACACTGTGTTAACATGGCTTGTAGTTTGCAGTTCATAGGAGAAATATTGCTACTTTGGTACAAACGCATATAGTGAGTGTGATCTTTTTTCTCCTATCAGGATGGGAATCACTCCCACTTACAGCTTGCTCCCCTTTCACCCTCTGACCTGGGTGCTGAGATTGTGGACAGCTGGCCACGGCCGCTGCAGAGCTTCGCCGCACTGCAGAGTCTTGCCGGGACGGCCTGCATCTTCCTTCGACACAGCATCGCTATCACACAGATCGTATGTATATATAATTGTTTCCGGGGGGGGGGGGAAGACCCAGTCAAGAAAACATCCCCAGCATTCAAATAGGTTCACAAATTAAAAAAATTCTGTACTGGAAAATATGTCTATGGTGGAATTCCAGCCAGAGCACCTGTCTTGGTGATATCAGTCACGTGATTTGTACGTGTATTTTGCTCACCATTTTCCCTACATCTCATTCCCAGAATAAGTGGCATTGGGACCATCTGACCATTTCTCCCTTTTTCCTAACTCCATTCACACAACATGTTTAGGACCATATTGGCCATTGGACACACCACTGGTCAGTGAGAAGTCAATGGCCACCTTAACTGAACTAATTCTGGTAATGTAAGCTTTTAATTATACCTTGTATGGGAGAATTATCCCATTGCTGACTCCTATCTTTAAGAATGTTAGTTGCCTGGCTGTCATGCTGATGCAATGGGTTCACTGCTTTAGCAGTCGCTAACTTGGAACAAGTACAGAGATAGGGAATTCTTACAACTCATTTATAGCATGCATTTCTGGGAGTGAGTCAAAAAGTAGTGAAGCCAGACACAGGTCATTTCCTTTTTTTACCTGCCAAATGCCCACCAGCTGCTAGGTAAAAAAGTATGTATGGAGTCGAATGGCTTAGTACATACTTCAACGGGAATTGCCTATTCTAAATGTAGCTTGCAATGTTCAAGCTACCATAGGCATTCACTTCAAAGGTTCCCCATTATTATTATTATTATACAGGATTTATATAGCGCCAACAGTTTGCGCAGCGCTTTACAATATAAGGAAGACATTACAATCACAATACAATTCAAGAGAAGATGGTAAGTGGGGCCCTGCCCAAGAGGGCTTACAATCTAAAAGGTTGGTGGGTTCACCCACTGTGGTTGCATTAGCAGCATGGGCCAAATGCTGGCTGAAATAAAACTGGCCCTTTACTCTGTCATCACTAATAAATCAGTATGACTGGCAAAGAAGCCTTATTTTATTGCATTATGTCCACAGGTGGCGACTTTACCCACTGAACACAATTAACTTTATGAATCTCAATTGTTGACTTATAATAGCACTTATGCCAGCACTGATGCTAAAACACATTATGGGAATGTGCCCTAAATAACCAAGTTAAATTGCGGGGGGCACATAAGTTCTGAGCTTTCTATTGGATGTATGCCTGCTTCTGACTTTAGAGGCAGCTGTCTCTTGACAAATGCCAAAGACCCAATTTGCTAGTCTGAGCCTAGATGAGATATGCGTATGTAGTGCATGCAAAGAGAATGCATTTTAGCAAAATATGAATGCGAAAGGCAACTACATAATGCATTGGGCAGTGTTTTCTAAGATTAAGTAAGTCATATACCACCCTCAGCAAATTTGCAGTATCTTTATACCACTTTTTTACTCGCTAACTAAACCTTTAAAGAAGAACTCCAGTATTCACACTATACCCCCTGGCTGATCTTGCTTCGGCTGATCCTGCAGCTAGCTTTGGTTGTGGGAGCCCTTCGGTTCAGTTCAGTATTCACTATAGCCCGTACAGCTGCCGAAGGCGGCCAAGCAGCTCAGTCGAGCCGCAGGCATATGCTTTGGCTCGACTGAGCCAAAGTGGCAGCTGAAGTGGGGCAAACGATCGGCCGAAGGCTGGCCATACACCTTGCAAATGGCAGCTGGGCGGAGCCAGCCGTGATCTCATGGCTGGCTCCGGCCAGTTGTAATGACAGATCAGCGTCCCCAAATTACCTGGGGACACTAAACTGTCATTATACAATGACAACTGGTTGTTATTCAGTTGTTATTCATTGGCCGGCACCTGCTAGAAGGCTCTAGCAGGTGCCGGCCAATAAGAAACAGTTGGGCGGAGCTAGCTGTCACTGTACGGCTGAAATCAGCTATACTGAGCAGAAGTGAATAGCCGAACGCTGTTCGGCTCACTTCACTTTGGCTGGGTTATTCACTCAGCTGCCTTCGGCAGATTCTTCGAAGATCTAGACTATTTTGGTGGTAGATCTACTAAACTGGAATATTTAAAAAATGATTGCTTAAATAACACACTCTTTGCTGTCACATCATAACCATGATGTAATTTCTTTAAAAAAATACTAATTTTAGGGCAAAACACTTGCTTTTTATGGGTTCCCGATGATGTAAAGGTCACCATAGACATTAGTGGGCAGTTGGGTGTGCTGGCGTAATCTAACTGCTCTCAGGCATCTATGGCTTCTGTCAGGATCCTAAACATGAACATTTACATTGTGTTGAATCATGTTTTATCCTCATGGAATGCAGTTTTGCATTGTTTTATCAGATTCCTTGGTCTGTTGTTTTCTCTATACATTTACCTTACCCCTTATATGTATTGCAGTTGTGCTCTCAATGTATTAATATTAATTGAAAAGGTTATTGCAGTATGATTGTAACTTAACCTCCTTGAATAAATGTTTTTCTTGATGCTCTGGAATTTCACAAATCGGCCATGCTGATTTCCATGCAATAGTAATAATAGTAATATTAGGTCTCCCAAAAACATATTATCATCTAACCCTAACCTAATTGAATACACAAAACAAAGGTATATAAGGCTTTCTAAAATGAGAAGAAATACCACAATAAAGTTGAGCCAGTTTAAAGGAAATTACAAACTTTTATTAACATAGAAAACATTAAAAGACCCATGAACACCCATAACAACAGATCACACTTGTTACAAGGGGATTATCAAAGTCTTGATGAGTAAGACTAATTGGTTGCATCTACTTATACAAAACCCATATGGTGTCAACCACTGGATGTTGAAAGATGATTCCACCAATGTTCAATTGTTCCACCTTCAGCGCGTTTCACATCACCGTTTCATCAGGAAGGGAAAGTGAAGTAATCTATGGTTCACAAATGCAAAATCATTATTGCAACATATTCATACATGGGAACTACAGTATCGTATTTCTACCCATATTCACTTACTTGTAAGCACTGTATTACAATACAAGTACATAGGAAAATAATCCTCTATTAACACCCTGTAGGAAATGCTGCCAGCCCAGCAAGGAACCCTCAGACACAGAGAAAAGGTGAAAAACAGGAGAAGTACACCTCCAATCTCTAAAAGCAATACACTCATGCCAGTATAAAATTGTCTTCATATAATATATAACAACAGATTAAATTGAGCTGAAGCTCACCTTAACAGGGCAGAAAACTGGCTAATTTCCCCATATAGCTTCATTGTGTGACACTATAAATAAGATAATATTGATATCACTATTAGTGATGAGCCGAACACCCCCGTGTTTGGTTCGTATTCGAACATTCGAACGGCCGAAAAGTTCGAATACGAACTCAATGCAAGTGAATAGGGGTTGAACGTTCGGAAATGAATGTCCCCTTTAAGAGGGCTTATACAGGCAGTCCCCGGGTTACGGACGTCCGACTTACGGACAATCCGTACTTACGAACCGGGTCCACAGTTCTCCTAAATGTACCGGCAGCTGCCGGTACATTTAGGAGAACTGTGGCTGCAGCAGCCTGTGTCCCTTCAAATCCCCGCTGCTCTCTGTGCCTGTGTTGGCGGAGACAGCGGGGACACAGACCGCTGCATGTCTTCGCTGCCCCCCGTACCTCTGCTGCTGTCCCGGCCTCCGGTCCCCTGGTCTGTCGGCTTCTTCTCCGATCCGGCCACTGCTTCTCTGCCCCGCCCCCCTGCCTTCTCTTCATTGCAGGCTGGGAGGATATTGTAAAATGCAATAGCCAATAGCAAGCTGGTTATTGCACCCGCCCACTGCCTCAGTATGGGAAGATCAATCCTCAGATTATGAACCCAGATAGCAAGGATAACTTGCCACAAACTTGTGTCGGGGTTAAATTGTAATTTTGTTAACTTGCTGCACATATTCCTGGCAAGTTGCAGACTTGCTGTAATTGTGCAACAAAATTGTGAAGCTTGGCAAGTCTACAAGAGTTTAGCAAGTCATTTTCTAACTTGCAGCACAATTTCTTGCTATCTGGGAATATGCATCTGACCAATCCCTGAGCAGGCTCACTCAGAGGTATGGCTGGAAGAAGGTGATACATGTTTTGGAACACCTTCCAGAACTGGCTCTTTCTCTGCTGAGGCCATTCCCTGGGAGGAGGTCTGTGTGCTACAGGATGCCTGGTCTTGGCCTCAGCTTGTGGCAGATGCTGGGGGCCCAGAGGCCTAAGATGTTACTGAAAGAAACCTGATGGAAGATGAGCCGGAGGAAGAATGTGCTTACTGAGGAGTGTCGCAGAGGAGCTGGTGAGAGCTGCTGTCTGGACCCTGTAAGAGATCCCTCGGCCTCTATTCAGATATTATATAGAAGAGAAGCCAGTTGGTGCACTATAAGTCTTGTGACTGTTCTCCTTCATAGTCCTGGACTGTTCCTGGCTGTTCTCTGGTGCTACTACCTATCACTGGTCGCTCTTATAGGACCTATGCTACCTCTGACAGCTTTTGCTAAGAGTGAAGACATTGTCCTCTACTTTTGTTACTCGAGTATGCTGCAACCCTAGACCCTCCTTGTTACTACTAACCAATAAATACTAAAAAGACCCTACGACTTGAGCCTGTTCTATCCTAAAGTGGCGGTATTGCTGGAGCTGAGAAAAAGGGCTAGTGGCTGGCAAAACAGGTAGGAGAGCCTAATTCAGGAGAGCTCTAGGGACTGTCTAAGAACAAGCCGGCTTGAATGTTCAGGTGAGTATAACAAACGAGCAGTTAATCATTGCAGTGCAGGGGTAGCCCCACTGCAAGAGTTAATAACGTTTTTCCCCAGAGTTCTTTTTTAATTATTTACCAAGGACTCATACTTACACAGTAGTAGCATTACTCTCTCCCATCCAAGCATGCTGTTCTTACACATGTGCTCCACCTTGTGGGCCTTATAAAGAATTCAGCTCAAACATGCCTCTAATATAATGGCATAGCCAATGTAAATTCGGCTGATTGCACTGGGACAGTACCTGAGCAGAAATGTATCTCTTGATTTTCAAGGTTTGGTATTTTGAAGTCCCTCATCTAATTTGGATTCCAACCCTATCACTTCTAAATTCTGCTAATCATCTGTTTGCAGGCTGAACTATCTTTAGTCTGTTTTATTACCCTAATGTCTCCTGCAGCAACTGCTACTTATTTACAGACAATAGGCTGTAAATAGGCTTTTTATTATGCGTTATTATCTTCAATTATCATTGGTGGAAATTGTTGAAAATAAGGGTAATTAGAGCAAATAGCAATCTTTATGGCTTAGTGAGTTGAGTCTTTAGTCTACTGTACCCCACCTATGTTATCTATTTGAGCATCAATGTTCTCTCTGGATCTGAACCACTGTACAGATAAATGCTTGATAGAAACAGACAAATTAAAAATTGCAAATCCATTTGTATGCTCTGCAAACACCATTGAAAACTGTAAGTAGCAGAAAATAGTAGTTATTTTAGAATACATATGGAACTGATAACTTATAAATAACCCAGAAAATCGTTAAATTATCACAATTTTTTAAGGGAGTGGTTATTTTCAAGAAAAGCACCACATTTACACCAATATACAAAGCACCACATTCACACAAATATACAAGCCTAGAGGATCATTCTTCCAGACACAGCAAATAAAATAAACCATTTCAGTTAGCTATGGGCAATAGTTCTCTTATTACCTAGGACATTCTTTCCAGTTTGATATCTGATAACTTTAAACCAACTACTTTATTATAGTTACAATATAGTGCTATAGGTAAGGTATTAATTTTATTATGTGATTTGCCCCATTTATCAAGAGACTACAATTATGTTTATGGTCTTTTGAAGAAAAAAAAAAGTTTCTCTCTATATTTAGCTCAAAAGCTGTTAACGTTGCAGTAACATGCAACTGCAAAGAACAATAAGACTCAAACGTTACTGTAAATGGAACCCCAACACACCTTAAAAACACATGTGCAGTATCCTTTGCAGTGTGCTGCCCTATGAGAAAATGCAGCCTGCCCCATTTTCATATGCATTGTGGTGTATTTCAGCCTATTACTTTTGAATGGGCTGTTTGCGGCAACTTGTGTTGGCATTCATTGATGCGTGTTGCACAAAGCAGTACACAGTTTGCGGTGTGAATCTGCCCCATAGAAATATTTCCACGCACAGTTATAGTTTTCCAGTACAAAAAATCTTCATATCTACTGGTCAATATTATTAACTTGTGGAACAAGTTTCCTTAAGATTATTAAAATGATTAAAATAATTACAGTTATTAAGTCCCCTCCTTTCATAGGTAAAGGGTGGGAACACCATATTTTTGAATTTGAAAGATATGTGCCCCCCTACTAAACCATTTACCCAATATGTTACTCTATTCCAGAGTCTTTTTGCACCTCTACAGTTAAAAAGCATATGGTTCAGGTTTGGACAAATGGACCCTAACATCCTTACCCTTCCACAGCATATTTTGCACTAGATATAAAGGCTTTAATCATCAGTTTCAGGTATTTTTCCAAGTTCACTGTCTTTTTTGTAGCCTTCCTCAATATGTACGCCCACAATAATTAAAGTAGGATAACTATTCCTCTTTGTTGTATAACTCTACTATTTTCTGGTATTAAGCCATAGATATTAGTTCCCACGGGCTCATCAGGGGATGGGGCCAAAGCTTGAAATCTACTTAAAGCCTATTCAATTTAATGCTCAAGTTGAATCCTCCAGACAACCTGAAATACAAGCAAATGTATTCAATGTTAACCTTGGAGCAAATTTCATTCAAGAAGGGAGGATATTCTTTAAAACCTAACTTAAGCTAAAATGCTTTTATTAATTTTTTTTATTGTTTTGGATACAATGGGAAGATATCTGGTTTTTATTTCTGCCTGTGACCCCCACATGGCGAGATGTCAGAAGTTCTAACTCTTCCAAAGTAAAAAAAAAGCTTTTGTCTGGAATGCAAGATTTGGGGTGTATATACACATTAAAGAGTATCTAACCCCCCTCATCCCCTGCCCCCAAAAATTAATATTTTGCAACTTACCCAGTCCTTAGTTGTGGTGGCTGCATTAGTTTTCTTTTTTGAAGCTCTCTTGCCTTTTTTTACCTGGAGATTCTGACAGTAACACACTTCCAGTCCAAGGATGATACCACTCACTCACCTTTCTGTATTAGAACAGAAACAAGATAGGAGTATTCTCCTTAACATAGAGAGGTGTGGTTCTGTAGTCCACAAGGCTAGCTAAGAACAATGTAATTATAGGAGAAGTGCAGGAAGAGTAAAACACTCTCCCTGCTGCTTAGAGCTAGCTGTAACACCAAGAGCTGAGGATCATGTAATTGCTGAGCGGTCTTTTCTTGGTTCCCCCTCCACTTTCTGTTTCTCCAGCACTCACTACAATGACAGTGCGCCGTGCACAGAGAGGCAGAGCCAGCTGTCAGTTAGGCAGCTGGGGTGGATCCCAAAAATATTGTCTGGATACTTCTTGGCTGCAGTGCAGCTCTGCTAGCTGATAGCCGGCATTAACCCGCAATTTGCTGACTTTGTGTTACAGGAGTACATTCGTAAATGTGCCCCTTCAACCCAAAAGAAAAGTAAAGCCAAAAACAAGGTTTGGGTTTACTTCACTTTTAATAACAGTTAGCTCAGACAGAGAGCACGAGAAGTTATCAGCTTACAAGATTTTTGGCAGGATCAACAGGTATTTTTTGAAGGAGATAAGACAACACTTTCAATAGTATATCTTACAGACCAAAAGTGACCAAATAAGATATGTTCATTGTTAGGGTTTACATACTGTACACTTTAAACCAAGAGGATGTGTGATAATTAGCTTTCCCAGGATCCCACTGGAATACTCTGTGACGTCACCGGTGTCTAGACGAGGACACCGGAAAACCAGATGTAAGGTAGGTTACTTTTTTCTCTTAATTTTTTTTGCCATAATTTCCAAGCATTTTAACATGGGGGGATTTGCTTAGTATCACTATCATGCATTTTGATGCAAGGTCCACGTTATTCTCTTTAAATAATATGGTGTTGAGGTAGATTAGGTTACAGAAAGTAAAGTTAGCAAATGATCAATGGCCTGTGCAAAAAAGCTGTTGATGAGAGAATCTGTATCAAAATAACAATTGTTTCTTTGGTATTTTGTAACATTCTTATGAAAAATATATTAGAAATTCTAATAATTGTGACAAAAAAAGTATTTCCATTGTGTTTGAATGCACTTCTGTTTTATTTTAGGACAGAGAGCTGAGACCAGAGGAGATAGAAGGTAAGGAGTCTTATTGTGCATGGGCTGCTTCATATGCAATGGAGGGAATTTACTAAAACTGGAGCAGACAGACTCTGGAGCAGCTGCGCATCGCATAGTAAGCTATCAGTTTCTATCTTCAGCTTGAGCTTTGAAAATGAAAGCTACGAAGCTGATTGGTAGTCATGCATAGCTGCTTTAGATTATGTCTGCTCCAGTTTTAGTAAATTCCCTCAATACACATTTTATGTCAATTCATTGAACTGTTTGGAACTAGGATCCACTCTGGTGCTGCCAATTATGGGTGCTGCCATTAGTTATTTTAAGCTAAAAGAGGCAGATTCTAGGTACCTCATCTTGAATCTTGCCTCTGCCTAGTGAGTCACTGACATGGAACAAGCATGCAATCAATAAAGTCTAAAAGGTTTGAACACCCATCTTGCTTGTTCCAGGTCAATGACTTACTGCAGTGAGAAGCCAGAATTAGGGTTGTAGCCCTGGAGCTGGCAACCTTTAAAAACAAGTCAGCATAGGCAGCTTACATATGTGTCTAGCCCCACAGGTTAACTTTAAAGGAGAAGTATTGGGAAAGCAGAATGTACTTTTCCCAATAGTTTAAGCCGGCGTGTGCCACCGCTCCCTGCAGGGATTCCGCCCTCCCCTCTCTTTTCCTTCAGCTCTCATTGGAGGGACAGACAGAGAAGAGGGTGGGCACAGTTGGCTCTGGCTCTACAGAGGCAGAGCCACCTGTCACTCAGGCTGCAAGGTGGATCCCAACAATATGGTTGGCATTCTTTCTGGCTGAAGTGTGGCCCTGCGCTGTCAGCAGATAGCGGGTAGTAAATGTACTCCTGTAACCCAAAAAAGAACTAAAGCCAAAAATAGTTGGCTTTAACTCTCTTTTAAAGGGAGTTGTATAGTGTTTTGAAAATGGACAATGGATAAATCACTCACTGGCTACATGCTAGTGTGTGTGTGTGTGTGTGTGTGTGTGTGTGTAATCAGATTTTTGCAAAATGAATGGCTTTTTGGATACACCCCTAGATGTCTTCTAATATTTATACAAGGCAAGAAGCATAGGAATTGCCTAAGCTCATCGGCTCTATCAGATGGCCACAATGCAATGTGAAGGTCAGATTTTCACAGGACAATCGCTTCTATGAACATCTTATAAATAAACCGCCAACTGTATGTATACAGTTAATTCTTGTTTTAAAAGAGAACTATGGGGTAACCTTTTTTCCCCATAGTTCTCTATAGGGACACGGGAGCACATATACTTTTTCTTGTGACCCAAAACTCAGTATATAGTAGGCTATTGCCCCCTATATGCTGAGAGCACCGCAGCCAGGACGGATCCCAACAATACTGTCGAGATCCACCCAGCTGCCTGATTGACAGCAGGCTCTACCTATCTAGCGACAGCCAGCTATGACCGCCCCCTCCCCCGTCCGTCCCTCCAGTCAGCGCTGGAAGATTGGAAAGGGAAGAGGGGGAAACCCTGTGGGGAGTGGTGACTGACAGTCACTGCTCTCTGCAGGGAGATTATCGGGAAGTGAGCGAGCGGTGGTATGTTTTGGCTCCCTTCCTGATCAAAGGAGCCGAAGTGTGACAGTTTCAATGTCACATGTTGGCTCTAACTATGGGGATGAGTGTAATTCACTCACCCCATAGTTCTCCTTTATTTATTTATTTATTTAAGCAACAATACAAAAGCGTTCCACCCATCAATATGAAACAGTAAGGATGCCCTGTGAAAGTTGCAGCCTATCACTTTAAAATCAAACAGTAATAATAAAAATTGCACCCAGTAGTCAGCAGCACTCTGCACTCAGTGGACACTCACAGTGTGAATAAAGAATGCAATTAATACCAGCATAGGAATCACTTTTCCTTTACAGATAACAGATAGAAGAGACAATCTATCTCTCATGACAGGTCTGCTGCTCTTCTAGTTTTCCCAGCATCTCCCCCAATGCTCTAGTCCCTGGCACTCACATGACCCTCCCTGAAAACATGTTCACGACTCCTCCTCTGGCATTTGGCACCTAAACCAGTATACACTATTAGCAGTTATGTAATGCAGTAAAAGATGAGCAGATGCCATGCCAATAAAATAAACTAGGCCTCTTTTGAGGGAATTGGAATCTAGTATAATGTTGGTTGTGGTAACTAACTGGGTCTCATTTAAGAGGTCATACCAAAGTGATTCCTATGCAGGTATTAAATGCATTTTTATTTCTATGAAAATGGGAGCTGTTGGTACAACACCAGTTCCTCGTATATATAGTGGATATCTGTAAGTATATGTCAAGGGATAAATGAGCACATATTTTCAAATCCAACTCCAGACAAATTCTTTGTCATTTTAGATGGAGTTTTAAATGGAGTTTGTCTTTTCCTGGGCTACCTCTTGTTTCCTGAACATGAAGTCAGGGAAAATCCCCTTCATGGAGATACAAACAGCAGTAAAACTATGGCAGCGCTTCTAATACCTGAAACCTCCTTACTCTACTGTTAGAAAACAAGGAAATATAGACAGGGTGTGAAAAAATATTTCCCAAACTGAAACACAGTTGAGGTTTTAAACATATCCCACTCTGGGCTTTAATAAAGCATAAACACTTTAATAAAGAAACACTGTCATACTACACTTTTACATATTAGTCCTTGCATGGTTCTGTAGTGACCTGCTCTCATACATGTGTCTTTCTCCCTACAGAGCTGAGAGATGCATTTAAAGAGTTCGATCGGGATAAGGATGGATTCATTGGCTACAAGGAGCTGGGAGAGTGTATGAGGACCATGGGTTACATGCCTACTGAGATGGAACTTATTGAACTCTCACAAAAAATCAGTTAGTGTTCTTGTGTGTGTGTGTGTGAGAGTTCCACAGTAACATTATTGGTATTATATGAAAAGGACATATGCCTATTGAAATATTCATTAGTGCAATGCAATTACATTTGATAATATATTTGCCAAAAATTTTTTCCAGAGCTACATTTTTCCATAAAAAGGGTTTGACTTTAAGCTAAGAGTCTGACCTGTGAGTTCCATTTCGATATATTACACTTACATATCTCTAATGCATATTAGTTCTGTTCCTTACATGTTCACCCTTCCAGCAAAATATCACGGGTCTTTTCTGGCTGCAGGATGATTAGAGGAATAAAGAAAATGGCAGATTAAGTCTCTTGCTACTACTGTCAGGATGAAGCTTTCTTGGACAGTCCATCAGGACTTAAATGCAGCCAGTCCCTAGTTGGTAGCCCCTTCCGCTCAAAATTTCCTTTGTCGCTGACGATAACACAATGGCTGCAGAGGCTTGCAATTTGCACTGCTGTGTCTAATTGACATAATCCACTCCAATCTTTTCCCTGAGTCAATATTATTTAATTTCCAGCATATAGTGTGGAAAATAATTATTTGATCACCTGCAGATGTAAGTTTGCCCACTTACAAAGAAATTAAAGATCTATAATTTGTATCATAGGTGAATTTTAAATTATAGAGACAGAATATCAACAAAAATCCAGACAAAACACATGATACTAATGTTATAAATTGAGTTGCAGTACAGTGAGTAAACTAAGTATTTGATCCCCAAGCAAAACATGGCTTAGTACTTGGTGGAGAAACCCTTGTTGGCAAGCACAGAGGTAAGACATTTCTTGTATTTGTTTACCAGGTTTGCACACATCTCAGGAAGGATTTTGGTCCACTCTTATTTACAGATCTTTTCTAAATCCTTAAGGTTTCTTGGCTGTCGCTTGGCAACTCAAAGTTTCAGCTCCCTCCATAAATTTTCGGTCTGGAGACTGGCTAGGCCACTCCATGACCTTAATTTGCTTCTTCTTAAGCCACTGCTTTGTTGCCTTGGCAGTATGTTTTGGGTCATTGTCATGCTAAAAGACCCATCCATGACCCATCTCCAGTGTTCTGGCTAGGGGAAGGAGGTTCTCATCCAAGATTTTACAATACATGGCCCTGTCCATTGGCCCCTCAATGTGGCAAAGTCCGCCTGTACCTTTAGCAGAGAAACAGCCCCAAAGCATAATGTTTCTACCTCCGTACGTGACTGTAGGGATGGTGTTCTTAGGGTCATAGTGAGCATTTTTTTTTTCTCCAAACACTGCAAGTCGAGTTAATGCCAAAGAGCTCAATGTTGGTCTTATCTGACCACAGCACTTTCTCCCAATCCTTCTCTGAATCATTTAGATGTTCATTGGCAAACTTCAGAAGGGCCTGTACATGTGCCTTCTTGAGGAGGGGGAACTTGCGAACGCTGCAGTATCTCAATCCATGGCGGTGTATTGTTTTACCAATGGTTTGTTTGGCGACTGTGGTCCCAACTTCCTTGAGATCATTCACAAGCTCCTCCCGTGTAGCTCTGGGCTGATCCCTCACTTTTCTCATGATCATCCTTAAGCTGCCCATAAATCTTGCGTTCATTGGACAAAACTTTTCATCCGATGATCGAACCGTCGTACGATTTTCGTACGGCGGCCCCATCCTGCCCCGATTATCGCAAGGTTCAATCAGCCTGTAGTGAAAAAAACACCTGGATGAATTGCTGTAATCAACCGCAAGTATTTTCATTTGCGCATGAGCAGTGTTAACTGTACGAATTTTGAGGTACGGAAACGCAATCGAACCTTGCGAAAATCGTACGGTTGACAGACATTTTCTAACCTGCTGCATAGTCAAAAGTCGATCGATTGAACACTATTTGTGGTTGTACACTGCCCATCAACCATACGAATATCGGACAAAAACGTGATCGCATATGAAAATCAGCCGATAATCCTAAGGTGTATGGGCACCAATAAGTATTACATAATAGGGGAAAAGAGATAGAATCCTGCAATTATGAATATATGAGGATGATATGCTTCTGTATGTCTCTAAACCGGAGGTATATTTGCCTAAAAACGTGACTCTGAAGGTTTGCTGGTTACCATATATAACCGGGGAAGTCAGAATAGTTGTGTTTAATGGGAAAGCTACTATTAGTTGTAGGGACTGTTCAGATAGGTTCTGCTACCTGGGTTTGTACTTTCCTAAAAATCTGGGGGAAATCCACCTTCTAAATTATCAACCAGTGACTAAGGGAATTTTAAAGTTACTGGATAAATGGAAAGGACTTCTGTTATCAAAAAGTATAAAGAAACGTATGTACTTGATTCAATCTCTACCCCTTTTATTACTGCATCAGGATATAAGAAAATTGTAGAAAGGGATCTAGAGTTTTATTTGAAATGGGAAAAGAGCTAAGATTAACAAAAATAATGTGGTCTGCGAATGCAGAAATTAAGTTACCATATGGTACAATATTTCCTCCCTAGTTAGGCTATAATGCATGGTTGGTAGTACCTACGTTTTGGACATAGAGCTGGAGGAGCAACTCACAGAAGGTCTGGAAGTGTTTCTCCTGCTACATGTTAAAAGGAAGTATACTTTATAAACTTTATCAATTATTTTATCATTTTATTTTACGGATACACAAGGCTTCAAAATATTTTTGGAAAAGATTAAAATTTGGTTTTGAACATTCTAATTTATGCTGGAAAATCCCAGATTCGAGCCAGGAATAATTTGTAGAGTATATCAATATTGGAAAGATAGGGGCTTTTCTAATATATGAAATCCTTTTTTAGAGATGAATGGGGAGTTAATCCCCTACAATAAATTGATTTTGTGCCTGTATTTTTGTTTGTATTTATACATATTACAAAGCATATTCAGTGTTGTGCTTTTCACTAATTGTTCTTCTGTACTTAGCAGGGGGTAAAGTTGACTTTGAGGACTTTGTAGAGCTAATGGGGCCTAAACTTCTAGCAGAGACAGCAGACATGATTGGCGTAAAGGAGCTAAGAGATGCTTTTCGAGAGGTATGCCTATTACATATACCTGCTGTGTGTCCTGCTTACTATCTTAGGGCAGTGACTGCACCGTGTTCCATCCACCTTAGTGCATGTCTCAAGACTGTTATCATAGAAATCAAATGGGACTGTGTCACTCATTAAAATATTTCTAGCTCAGGTTACAATTAGTCTAAAAACCAATATGTTTTTGTTTGGCTTTTCCTGTCACTGATTTTCTCTCAGTAGCTACTTGGCAAGGAAGCTGACTGTCTCTGTGATACAAAGGGTAGTCATTAAAGGTAGAACTTAAAATTGTGTATATAAAAGATGACTGTGAAAATATAAATTCAAAAATGTATGTGAAAAGTTAAAATCAAATTAAGAAATTAAAAAATACACCATAGACTGTATCAAAATAATGACTCAAAGAAAGAAGTTCCATAAATGTTTGAAAAGCATCACTGTGATCTTAAGCAATTGATTGTACTAAAAATGCAGGGCCAGAAAACCTTTCTCATACATTAATCTATAGGAAATTGTATAGAGCACATACACAAACCCCATAGTTGCACTGCAAAGTTAATACATGCCTTTGTGTAGGTTACTGAGGCTTTTGTACTGCTCTAAACCCTAGGATATGTGCATGGGAGGAGTTTTAGAGAGCCCAGCATTTACCATTTACCAACTAATTAAACTAAGAGCTCTTGTTCTGAACTGCTTTTCAAGTGTGGCAACCCATAGCATCCAATCAAAATTGGATGTACGAGTACTCGCCCAAATGCTTTCAATTCTTATCCTGATACCGGAACTTCTGATATCAGGAAGACGAGCAGCAAGTCATTACACGCCGCCTGGTTTCCTGATTGGCCGGGAAGCCGGCTCTATGCTCCCTCGTCACCAAGTGAAAAACGAAATAACGAAACATCCGAAACAAAATGAAACTAAACAATTTTTTTGCCGGCTTACATGTCTACATTACACCCTCTGCAGTCATATTTTATCATAATCTTTCTCATCCATTGTGTTCACCACTTTCAGTTTGACTCAAATGGTGACGGGAGGATCAGCACACGAGAACTGCGAGAGGCTATGAGAAAACTCTTGGGTCAGCAACTTGGTCCTCGAGAAGTCGATGAAATCCTGAGAGATGTGGACGTAAATGGAGATGGACTTGTAGATTTTGAAGGTATATGACTTAGAAACGTTGGGCCTAAATTACCTAGTTGTCTGAAAGAAGTGTGTGTGCTGTCCACAGAATCCAATCGGGTTTCTACAGTTGTGTTTCCATTGTAGACCAGAAAATAAAAAGGTTCCTAAAGGAAATTCTTTAAATAAAAAAAAATCAGGCTCCATTTAATTACTGACACATGAATTATACAGATCCCATGGGTGTTTGACTCAAAGTTGCTCTGTGTTGGATGAAAAAAAAAGCTAAGGCAGAGTCTGAAGTGTAGGCACAATAAAGCCCCAGCACATACCTATATTAATCCACTGTGCCTTCACAGCTCGCAAAATTACTGTTAAAATGTCAAATCTATCAAAAGTTAAATCACACAGCATAAGCAGTTTTCAGGACTGGCAAGTGCTCAATCAGACACCCAGCTTTGAATTGGGGGATGCCAAATATGTGCCATACCTGGAAGTATTTCTTGTGGTTGCTGTAGAAGAGCGGGCAGTGGAGAAATGAGAGGAAAACTGGTGCAGGCACCCTAGGGTGTCTGCACACCAGCCCCTTATGCTTGCTTTTAACATAAAAGTCCAGCATAAGAGGTTAAGTATGTTTGGCTAAACACGGTATGCTCAAATATTCTGTAACTTAAGAAATGAATTGCTTCCTTTTGGATCAGTTGAACCACCCCCTTCTTAACTTTTGCTTCTGTACATCCGGTGTATAATTACCAGCAATAGAGCTTACAGGGAAATCTGTGATTTACAGACATGGAGATCCATTGCACAGAGTGATAGAAGTAGAAACAGGTAGGTAACACATTTGTAGAATGTTAAGCGTTAAGAGGGAGTGCAGTCCAAGAATCGTATGTAAGGGTTGCATAGCCGTCATGTGGGGGCAGCAGGCAGAGCTGCATGGCTGTGTGAATGCTGCCCCCTTTTCGGCCAGAGCATCCCAGGTTGCTGAGAGCCAGTCAACCTGGGACTCTCTGGCTAGAGTCCCACTCAGCTCCTGGCAACCAGTGACATCACCCTGCACAGGGATTTTCCAGCTCACAGGACAACAATCTAAGTGTCAGCAGACTAAAAGTGGGGTAAGCTAACTAAGGTTACCCTTAAACACAAACAATAGCTGCCACTATGTATTTTAATGAAAACATGCACTGTGTATAATATATGTTACAGCATTTCCGACCTATACAAATATGTCTGCGATACCTACTACGACACCCATTGCCATGCCAGGCAGGGATGAAACTGAGTTTCCTGTGGGCTCAGCCCATGCACCGCGTCATTCATTCACAAATCCGTTAACAGGATCTGTGCCTGAAGGGACTACAAGTCCCATCTGCCATTGTGGGACTCATACTTTCAGTGGATTACAAGTTTGATGGCATCATCGCATTTGGAGTCTATTCATATTTTCTCCCATCCATTAGGTGAACGCCCGTATCTCAGTACAGATAGGGGCTGGGAGGAAAAGCCTGCAGGTGCCAGAGCACTGCACCCATGAGCCAAAATGCAAAACGATAATAAATGCACATTTTTTCCTATGTGCATTTTTTTTTTCAAAAGCTGGAATATGCCTTTAAGGCTGGATTCACACTGTCCTGTGCATGTATTAAGTGTGAATGCACCCATATAGTTTACCTTTCCCTTTCACACTATACTGCCTCACGGTGATGTGAACTAGCACATAGGAAATAATAGGATTTTTACTTGCGATGCATCTGCCTTACCCAAACACAAACCCATTTGGATGAATGTGGAAACGATTTGGCCAGTTGCCTTGCCTGCCTAACCTCCACGCAACATTATTGGTTGCTAGGACACAGACAGATGCACCATACCAACTTATGATGCTGTGGAGCCACCAGTTTCATAACAACCAGTGGCACAGTGCAGGCCACATAGCATCCTTGGTTGCTGTTACACATGTGGCCCCATAGTGCCATTGGTTATAATGGTGTGCCGCCCTGCGTTTTAGCAACTGATGTTGTGCGGCCCAGCCGCTAGTGTCCTTGCAACCAATGACACTGAACAGGTCAAAGTGTCATTGGTTGCCGGGACACAGGCAGCTGAACATAGATTTCTGCTCGCATTACTGGCTTGGTCCAGCAAATGTCAAAGCGAACTGAACCCACGCCACTCATCATTTAATTTTAAGGAAGTAAAATGCATGAGTTCTGCTGCATGAAATTATGAAACCCTGAAGCATACGTTATTGTTTGGAAAATATTTATGCACAATTTGGGGGGTTTGGGCAACATCATAACTCATTCTAAGGCAGTGACATGCTGTGCCTTCTGTGCTGGGTGAGGCATCCCCCAGCATGCCGAAGCCCCGCCTCATCACACTGAAGCCCCGCCCCAACTTGGTAACCAAGCTGTGTGAGAGGAGACAGGGAGGAGCCTCCCTGTCCCTTACTTGCTCGTCACTGGTGAGGCATCCAGATCGATGTCCTCACTGTTTTGTTTTGTTTTTTTATTGGACAGCTTGGACCAATGGCACTTTGCCATTGATCCACGCCATCCACAGAGCTCACCCCCTCACCACTCTAACACAGAGTAGAGGCTGTGACCGCTCTTGCCTCACCAAGTTAGGTTACACAAGCAGTGGGGAAGTCTGCTGATGTGCAACCTAACTACCTGTCAAAAGCCAGATGCAGCGCTGCCTGTAATTAGCAGGAAGCGCTCCTTCCATGACGGGTTACACAGCGGGGAGGCTTTTCCTGCTGTGTAACCTGTAACAAGCCGCTCTGAATAGAGAAAAAGCGGTCAGCTTCAGACCTGAGCTGACACCTTTTTTCTTCATAATACTAGGTGAGGCTCAGCCTCACCTGCCTCCCCTGACTGCACGTCCCTATTCTAAGGTGCATTTAAAGCGAAACCAATTTTTTTAAAAATACTACTTGTCAGAAGACTTTGAAAACTTCTTTATTTTCACCTAGCATTTTTTTTTCTAATGTACATAGCCTGCGGCTTATGCACATGTACAATCTTGGCACACTTTGTGAGAAGTGAGGTGCTAGGATAATGCACCATCATGAACTGCTCAATGGCTGAAGAAGCAAGATGGTGGATGTGAAAGGAGCGCAGAGCAGATAGCGCAGCAGCAATCCCTCAGAAAGCAGCACTGTGTTTATTGCTTCCCATTAATGCTGAGAAAAAGTAATATAATAGGTTCTACAAGATGGCATGTGGATAACAAAATACGGATAAACCAAAACATTACACAGATTTGCCAATGTACATGAATGCTCTATTTTTTACTTGAAATTTTAGAGTGTGCATAAAAAAAAATACTTTGGTTTTTTTAAATCGAGGTACAACTTAACTTTCTTTCCTGGAATTACCTTTCACTTCCAGATCTGAAATTCATGTGATGTTTTGTCTTGCAGAGTTTGTACGAATGATGTCTCGCTGAAGAAACGAAGAAATGAAATGATAGTGTGAAGAGTCTTAAAAAAAAAGCCTGAATATTTATTTCCTCTTTGTCTTCAAAGCAATACGCAATTCAAAATAAATGTATATTATTCTAAAATCTTTTGCATTATTTTGACATCAGTGTATATACAAGATACAGAGAAAGTGCCATTTAACGGACCAGCATAATAATATGGTAATACAATAATACCAATCTACCATTTTTTTTTGCCAGACCAATGCCATGATATCCGGGGCGTCCCTAAATGTTTTACCACCCTAGGAGGGTGGGGTGCTGGTGGCGAACAGTCCAGGGAGTTGGTAAAGGAGATCACTAGCAGTGCATGTTAACAAAAAGCAAGGGGTGTTGATGTTGGTGGTGCACGTTACCTCTGGTTCAGGCTCTGTCCGGCATCCTGCCTAGCTCACTGACATCAATGCTTGGAACAAGCTGGATGGGATGCCAGCTAGATCATCACAGAGCTCTTAGCAACCTGGGACGCTCTGGCCAAACAGGGAGAGGCAGGTGACCCAATGAGATGCCATCTGCGGCAACAGCCTCAAGCTGCCTCATTATAGGGACGGGTTTGCATGATACCAATGACGACATGCTACCAGAGTAATGTCATGAGACCAAAGTGATACAATGTTTAAAAAAAAGGCTCCAGTGAAAGATGTTGGCTATCGCACGAAGCTGGATCTGTCTGTCGTTTCTGGAGCCTGGTGAGATAGAATGAGGGTGGGCTCCCTGGTCACCACTCCATCCTGGGGTCTGCACCTGACTAGTCAAGCCACAAGAATTTCTGTTCTTGTTTTAGAATTGTGTTGGTGTTAGGCATGTTTAGGTCTGCCTGTGAATATAAACAGGACAAGTTATACTTTCCTTTTGGTTTTGCTGGATATTCTCCCTGCACAGGAAAACTTTCTGTGACCACCATGTGATATATTTAAAAAACCGTGCACTGCACTAAAACATAGCGACCTATAAACTAGGAATGCACCGATACCAAGGACCATAATTGGTACAAGTATCAGGACTTGTACTCGCAAAACTGGTATCAGTGCATCCCTTTATTTATATTCATTTAAAAAAAAAATCATACATTAAAACAGAGATGTACAAATCCGAGGAGCTCTGTGTACTCCTTACAAATGACAGCTGCCTTCTAACTTTCGAATTTTTCTCTAGTCTAGTCTTGGAGCTCGAAAAGTGGTACATGTACCGAGTACGGTACTTGGTATCGGTGCATCCCTACTTACAAGTACAAGTACTGATACATTTTTGTTTATTGTCATGTGACCGTTTTTCTAAAACAATATCGACTAATTATTTCAGGACAGTGGGGGAGCGCCAGAGCCCGGTCCCAGCTGCAACCGCTGCAGCCCTGGTAGTTCTCGTGAAAATGCCAAGTATCAGCACTGGTATCTGAAAAGTTTTGGTGCATCCCTACTACAAACAACATGGGATATATAATCCCCTAATTCAACAATTTCATAATACAACCCCAATTCCAAAAAAGTTGGGACGCTTTGTAAAATCTACATAAAAACAGATTGCAATGATCTGTCGTAGTTCAAAAACGTAAAATAGGGAATAAAATGAATGTACTCACAAAAGTATTTGTTGTGTAGAAACCAAAATGCAAATAGAGGGATGGTAATGGGGGAACTGCCCAAGCATTATCTGGATGGAGTCGCTGTATCAGAAGCTGAGAGTGATGTGTTCAGAGAGCAATTGCTAAAACAAAAATAAGTGATTATAATTTTTTTTTAATCAAACTAACAAATTACTAACACTAATAAGATGAGGCTATAAGGAATAGCCTTAGGGATAAAGAGGTGCAAAATAAAGCATTGGTAAAATGGAACTATAGAAGTAGTCTTTATGATTAATAGGAATAAAAACAAATTTCTTATAAGCTAAATTGTTTTTATTGCTATTAATCATATTACTTTACATTGTATTGGGGTTGCTTTATGTATATACTTTTTACTACTTCTATAGTTCCTTTTTACCGATGCTATCTTTTGCACCTATTTAACATTCCCTATAGCCTCATCTAATTAGTGTTAGTTGGATATGTTAGTTGGATCATTTTTTTGTAATAATTATTTTTGCTAGGTATTTCCCGATACCACTTTTTCAGCACCAAGTACGAGTACAAGTACTTCCCCTCATGTACTAGCCGATACCAATTACCGATACTTTTTCTTCAAGGGACAGGTGACATTTAAAAAAAAAAAACAATACAGACTAATGATTTTAGGCCAATTTGTTTATGATTATGAAGAACTTTCATTTAAGACTGTTTTAGAACAATACAACATTTGCATTTGCTTTCACACAGCTACAGTGAAACTACAAATCTGATCATGCATCTGCCTCTGGGATCATTTAACCTATTCATGTTAGCAGGAGAGAATTGTAACTTCATTACCGCAGTGTAATGGAAGTGTGTACTATGGATCATTTAACCTGGTACACACTTCCAGTACACTGCAATAATAGAGTTACAATTCTCCCCTGCTAACATGAATAGGTTAAATCATGATCCATAGTACATAACATGTAGTTGTACTATGGATCATTTAACCTATTCATGTTAGCAGGGGAGAAGTTGTAACTCTATTTCTGTAGTGTAGTGGAGGGGTGTGCTGTATATATGTACTACATATACAGTACACACTTCCAGTACATTGTAGCAATAGATTTAGAGCCAGCCCTATCACAGATTCCCTCACTCACAGTTTCACTCCGATCCCTGTTGCCTCACGCGGTGCCTCTCGTAGTCGACAATGGGCAGGATCGCTGCATCACATCTCAGTGCTCAGCTTGTGGGAGGCGCTCACAATTCTGCCCTGCTAACATGAATAGGTTAAATCATGATCCATAGTACATATACAGCACACACGTCCAGTACACTGCAGCAATAGATTTTCAATTCTCCCCTGCTATCATGAATAGGTTAAATGATCCATAGTACAACTGCATATTATGTACTATTATGTACTATGGATTTTTTAACCTATTTATATTAGCAGGGGAGAATTGTAAATCTATTGCTGCAGTGTACTGGACGTGTGTAACATACACGTACTATGTACTACATATAGAGTACACTGCAGTAATAGAGTTACAATTCTCCCCTGCTAACATGAATGGGTTAAATGATCCATAGTACAACTACATGTTATGTACTATGGATCATTTAATCAATTCATATCAGCAGGGGATAATTGTAAATCTATTACTGCAGTGTACTCTATATGTAGTACATAGTATAGTCGCCGGCCGGCTAAATTAGGACCCCACTTTGAGCTCCTCCCACCTGACCAGCGCTGACTCGCCGCTGCTCTTCCAAACAGCAGCCGGAAGGTAAGGGGAAAAAAAACAATAGCGCAAGCTTCGGCGCTATGTATCGGGGCATTTTGACAAGTACAAGTACTTGTCAAAATGCCCGGTATCGGTCACGATACCGATGCTAGTGCCGGTATCGGGACATCCCTAGTATTTACATATATAGTTACATAGTATTTGGGGTTGAATAAAGACATACGTCCATCAAGTCCAACCCATATAGGTTAGTTTCACAGAACACCTGATTCCAATGATTTGGAGGGGTGTCCCAATACTTTTGGCAATATAGTATATATACATATATATATATATATATATA
>NW_017307352.1:277882-298882 GCF_000935625.1 Nanorana parkeri
CCCTGGCAGGGGCCGCACGGATCCTGTAATACACTGTACAGTAGCAGCTGTAGCTACTACAGTGTATTAAAGAAGTGCTTGTTTTCTTCTAGTTGCTAAAAAAGTTATACTCAATTTAACTTCGGAACCAGCCTGCTCTCACAGTGCTCCCTCCAGCCACCTATACTGCAGCGATGGTATGTCTCTTTGTGTATTCATATCCAATACTCAGTGTATTGGATGTGATGACTCGAGGTACCATAGACCGCTACAGCGGAGAGGAAGCGAGGCTGGAAGGACTGGTCTATGAGCAAGTAGGCTCGGAGGATCAGGTGAATATAACTTTTTATATTAGCACCTAGAAGAAAAGGAGCAGTTAACCCTTGCAGTATGGAGGTAGCCCCACTGGAAGGATTAAGAAAAGTTTTGCCTGGATTGCTTCTATAAAGGGTGTTCCAGGTCCCAGCTACAGCCGCTATGCTGAGCAACTTCCCTTTGCTGTTAAATATTATATTATATAATCATTAGGGCCAGTAATGATTAAAATGTTCGTGTTCGATTAATCTAATTTTTTTTTAATCGATTAATTTCGATTAATTATAACGCACATATAGATCAAACTACATTGGCCTATACATGGGGTCCATGGGAGAAGAGGTAAATTTAGCATCTCATGAGTCACTGAGCTATGCAGAATTTTTATGAATAGGATTGTGTTATAAACATTATCTTTTTGATATTTCAGCAAAAGTTTAATGATGACATTGTTTGGGCTGGTGTGTCTTTTTTTGCTGGAACTGGAGCGCTGAATTTGGGTACAGTAATGACACAGGGCTTTGTCATAATAAAAATAAATTTGGCAAGCCATGCTGTCATGTTCATTTTAATATTTAAAAAAGAAATACATTTCCAGCAATTTTCCCTGAAATTTCGGGAAATTCGGATGTGACATTTGTACTCCTTACTCATTCACAAGTATTTTATTTAAAGGGGTACCGCGGTGAAAATAAGCCCCCTTGCCCGCAGACCCCCACAACCACCCTCCCAATGCCGAGGGCATGTGGCCTGAGAAGGCGCAGGGAGGAAGGGGCCCTCGATAGCCACCCCCTTTCCCCCCCCTGCTGGGATCAAGGGTCTGGTAGGAATGTTAGGGGGACCCCACGTTTTTCCCCCTATTTTTTGGGGCTGGGCTTCCCCCTTAAAATTCCTACCAGGCCTAAAGGGCGTGGTAGGGATTTTGGGGGGAACCTCACGCCCTTTTTTTGTTTTAACTTGGGGGGGGGGTCCCTCCTAACGTTCCTGCCAGACCTAAAAGGTATGAATTGGGGTGAAACCTCACGCTTTTTTTTTTCATCTTCTTCAGACTAAAAAAAAAGAAAAAATATTTTCCCCCCCTCAAATGTCACCTTGCTGCCACGAGCGAACGAAAGGAAAACAAAACGAAAGTTCGACCGGACTGCCGCTAACGAATTTCGTCCGAATCCCGAAACGAATTAAATTTCGGACCCGAATCCGAAAAACGAAATAATGCAAAATCCGAATCAAAATTATACGAAACTAAACACATTTTTTGCTGGTGCACATGTCTAAAAAATACTAGGCATCTTCTGAATGCCCATGATATGACTCTGTGTTTTAACTGTGTATATAACGGAAAATTTAATACTTATCTATCAGTAATTTTCCTTTCCTGACGCCATAACATGGCAGCATATGAATGGGTTAGCTCCACCCCTCACCCAATCACAGGACCAGTTATACTATAAATTAAAAAAAGCATCCCAAGGCAACTAGTCTCGTAACAGTACTCAATGCGAAAGCCAAGGGAGGATCCCATATGCTACCATGATATGGCGTCAGGAATGGCAAATTACCGATAAGTAAGTATACAATTTTCTGTTTTCCTGACTCCAACATGGCAGCATAAGAATGGGCTATAGCAATCACAACCAGGCAGGGTAATGCTGAGATATTTATGTATTTGCACAACTGTTAAACACATTCAGAACTCCAGGATTTGCGGCTGGCGCTGACTCTAATGCCTTCCGGATATGGGCAGCTAGGGGTATTGTGGTTCTGTCGGACGTATTTGACGCCCAAGGGCGTCTAAAGACCTTACAAGATCTCCAAACCCAACACCGTCTCCCGGCCTCCCATAGTTACCCATACATGCAATTAAGCCACTTTATCTCCAGTCACCTTATAATGCCCTGGCCTGAAATGGTCCATTCACCCCTTTCTCCATTATTCTCTTCCCCCCAGACTAATATGCCCTTGTCCCTTATTGCCCGGAACGTAGTGACCCACATACAAGAATCCTCCAGCTCAGTGCCGTCCCACATTGGCCGCTGGGCGGAATTTTTGGACATGACCACCGAAGACACAATCCATATGGTGGAGCAGGCACTCTAATCCACTGTGGGCCACCGGACTTCTAGGCTGTGTGCTGTGGGGAGAATAGTGGGAGGAGCAAGACAGTGTCAAAGTCAGTGTTTTATAATTTTCCTCGACCCCATACATTTTCTCGACCGCGTCACTTACGGTGGGGCCGTGTCATCCGAATCAGCTGTTTTAATGACCCCCTTTCTTCATGCACACCTGGAAGTAACGCGGTAGATACATTTCTGGGTTGAGGAAAACTATAGCACACTTGTAGTGGAGGGATGCCTCATCAGTGCGGTACACGACCGCTGCGACCCTGGTAGTTCTGCCACTGACTCCAAGCTGTAGAGGGACTACAAATCTCAGCACATTATATAGCAATGTAGATTAATATAATCAGCTATAGAGGACTACAATTCCCAGCAATACATTATACAGCAATGCAGAATGGCACCTGCAATAGAGAACTACAAATTCCAGTAATACATAAACAGCAATGTAGAATAATACTTTCAGCTATAGAGGACTACAAATCCCAGCAATACATTATACAGCAGTGCAGAATAATAGTATATTAATTTGCTACATACTCTTTGCTGTTGCTCTGCTTCGGGGTGTCAGCCTGATGTCTTGGTCAGATGGTCTTAGGAGTGGTGTGGAGGGTCTCAGAAGGGGTGGGGAGGGTCATAGCAGGGGAAGATGTTCGCGCGGCGGAAGAGCTGTAAGCAGGCACCATGTGGTTCCCCGGAAGGCTGCTGCATGGTCCCCAGCAAGCGTAGGACCTAACACAGCCGAATCAATTTGAAAAATTAAAGCACCGGTATCGGTTTTTAGTATCAGGGCACCCTCACCAATACTGGTATCGGTGCATCCCTGGTTTGAAGGCCTTTTTAGGTGTCAAAAATCATGTGTAATAACACTAGCTAGGACTCATGCGTGCCCAGACTTGCTCCGCTCCCCTTCTGTTTTTTCTGTGAAGAGTTTATAACGCAGGGTGCAGGGTCAGAGGTGTCATGCAGGGTGCAGAAGTCAGTGTTGTAACACATAGTGTAGAAGTTAGTGGTGTCATGTAGAGGTCAGCAAAGTAATGCACAGTGGAGTGGTCAGAAGTGTAATGCACAGTACAGAAGTCATGGTGTAATGCCGTTTGCAGTGGTCAGCGGTGTGACGCACAGTGCAGAGGTTAGCAGTGTAACGCAGAGTGTAGTGGTCAGTGGTGTAACGCAAAGTGCGGAGGACAGCACTGTAACACAGAGTACAGTGGTATAACGCACAGTACAGAGCTCCGCAGTGCGATGCATAGTATAGAGGCCAGCGGTGTAATGCAGAGTACAGAGGTCAGTGGTATGATGCACAATAAAGAGGTCAGCAAGCCACTCAGGTTTCCCCTGGGCCTGCGACGATACGCGCCAATATTTCCACCTACCTCAGGAACATCTTCAATTATACACTGATTATAAGCTTGTCTCCATGCATGCATATGCCCATGGCTTCCCTACTTGACTATCATCAGCCGGGTTGTAAGATAGCCACATAACTGTTGGTTGCATTGTACGTCCTGATAATGAAGACGCTCTAGTCACATGCCACGCTGTCCTGTTTATGTATCCTTTGATCTATTACCTGTTTTGTTTGAAAAACGTGAAAAAAAGAATTTATTTTAAAAAAAAGAGGTCAGCAATAACGCACAGTGCAGAGGTCAGCGGTCTAATGCACAGTGCAGAGGTCAGTGGTGTAATGTAGAGGTCAGTATGTACGCAGTGCAGAGGTCAGCGGGGAAATGTAGAGGTCAGTACGTACGCAGTGCAGAGGCCAGCGGGGGAAGGGGGAGGTCAGAGGTCAGTATGTACGCAGTGCAGAGGTCAGCGGGGAAATGTAGAGGTCAGTACGTACGCAGTGCAGAGGCCAGCGGGGGAAGGGGGAGGTCAGAGGTCAGTATGTACGCAGTGCAGAGGTCAGCGGTGTAATGTAGAGGTCAGAGATCAGTATGTAATGCAGCGCAGAGGTCAGCAGGGGAATGTAGAGGTCAGCGGTCAGTATATACGCAGTGCAGAGGTCAGCGGGGAAATGTAGAGGTCAGTATGTACGCAGTGCAGAGGCCAGCGGTGTAAGGGAGAGGTCAGAAGTCAGTATGTACGCAGTGCAGAGGTCACGCAGAAAGAACAGGT
The DNA here is from genome assembly GCF_000935625.1 of Nanorana parkeri. Lineage (NCBI taxonomy): Eukaryota > Metazoa > Chordata > Amphibia > Anura > Dicroglossidae > Nanorana > Nanorana parkeri. Next base: position 282,412 of record NW_017307352.1, read on the forward strand.
ACTTACAGTGGTACTTTTCCTTCCTTCTTCAGGTGCTGTGCCCTCTTCCTCTCCTGGTGGTGGGGGGAGCAGCGAAGTTGCCTGCATCTTTTGAGGCGATGCCTTCAGCCGCCTCATGGTGTCTCCTGCTCAATGCCTTTTGGTCCCGTGCAGCATAACTATGCTGCCAGCCAATCGTGTGCAGTCTCCTTCCCAGCCTATAGCAGCTGAAAGGGGAGGGAGCTGCCGTCCGTGGCCGCCGAGGAGCCTGATCGGTACACTGGCATTAAAGACTTCTTCTCCTCCTGTAAAAACGCCCCCTGCCGGCGCAGTGGCACTCACTTCTTTTAATTCTCCACAGAGGAGAGAGATGAAAAAAGAGTGATTACCGCTGCGCCGGCGGGGGCCGTTTTTAAAGGCATCAGAGAGGCACGGGGGGCAATTGCCAACCTGCCCCCCAGCCCAGTCCGCCCCTGCACCACACCCTCTTTAATAGCCAGGGTCGGTGCAAGGATTTTTGCCTACACAGGCGAAGGAGCATTTTTGCACACCCCCCACCCGCCGCGCCCTCAGACGGCTGCCTATGCACCGTACTTGTAGTCAATTAACTCTGCCTCCCATCAATTTTAATACATGTCTGTACCTCGGTACTGGCATGGATGGGAGTAGAGATCCACCGATACCATTTTTTCTAGACCGAGTACATGAACTATAGAGGACTACAAATACAGTTCCCACTCTCCCCCACATCTCCTTTGTTCCCTCATCTCCCCTCTAGAAGAGCAGCCGGCGCTCTCACAGGAGGCTAAGCTCTCCTTCTCACACCGCTCGCTCAGCCTCCTGTGACAGCTGTCAGGAAGGAGAGCGGGTACAAGCAGTCGGTGATCAGTGTTTGTAGTTAATTGAGGACAGAGTATGGTTACTATATCCTCAATTATGAATGAATGGGCGCCCCCCCCGCCCGCGCCGTCTACAGCTGCTTGACCTGCCTATATGGTAGTGCCAGCTCTGTAAGTGACACACTGGGCTCAGTAATTAGTGACACACTGGGCTCAGGAATTAGTGACACACTGGGCTCAGGAATTAGTGACATACTGGGCTCAGGAATAAGCAACGCACTGGGCTCGGGAATTAGTGACGCACTGGGCTCAGGAATTAGTGATGCACTGGGCTCAGGAATTAGTGACGCACTGGGCTCAGGCATAAGCGACGCACTGGGCTCAGGAATAAGCGACGCACTGGGTTCAGGAATAAGCGACGCACTGGGCTCAGGAATCAGTGACGCACTAGGGCTCAGGAATTAGTGACGCACTGGGCTCAGGAATTAGTGACGCACTGGGCTCAGGAATTAGTGACGTACTAGGCTCAGGAATTAGTGACGTACTGGGCTCAGGAATAAGCGATGCACTGGGCTCAGGAATTAGTGACGCACTGGGCTCAGGAATTAGTGACGCACTGGGCTCAGGAAAACAGTGGACTTAGCAGTAAAAAAGGAAGAACACTAAGGCCTTGTTCACACTGCGATCGCTGACGAAACTTCCCCCTGCGTTCTGGGATGGGAAGGGTGTGGTGGTGCATTGAATTAAATGGCACTGCTTCCACACCCTCGCCCCTCCTCCCCCCCGCCCGCAGTGCAATCGGATGCTTGGCAAAACTTTGCCTGCATTACGTTCCCCTGGAAACGCACAAAATAGGGCTTGCTCTATTTTTTGCGTTTGCAGTTGAACAGATCCAGAAACAACGGAGAATCCTCCACCGGAATAACAGTAGCTTTATTGAGGCGTGACACCAGAGAATCCACCGCAGGAGGAGATGTCCATTTAGACAAAAAGGCCTCCTCCAAAGGATAGTGAACAGAGAAATGCTTAAGCACTGCGAAAGACTTAGTTGGCCGTTTCCAGGCCTTATAAATGAAATCATCAAAGGAGATGTAAGGGGACCTTAGTGGAACGCCTAGTCTTCTGCGTCCCAAATTTAACCGGCAGCAGCACGGAAAAATAGGAGCATCCTCAATCTTGAGTGTCTCCCTAAAAGAACGTTTCAGAGCAGAGACCATTGCGTGCTCCTGAATCATGAGGGAAGCCGCCGACTCGTCCTCACTGGCCGACTCGTCCTCACTGGCCGACTCAGACTTGGAAGAATCCCCAGGGTCAGGATGAGGCGACACCGTGGAAAGTTCCCCTTCCTCTTCCGACTCCCCCGAAAGAATAGGGGGGCCACTGCGTCAACGCATGTTCAATGCGCGTCACAAAACCATCCATAGTGGATGAAAAAACATCCAAGGATAACGCAGTACTGGTGACTGGGAAAGGGATGCAGGCGTAGAGGCCACACATAGAGGGGAATGGGAAGCATCCTCAGAGAGAAGTCTGCAGTCCTCACAAGGTACAGCCAATGGCTTGTCCCTGCGGTCCATGACACACCGCCCACACCAAACTAACTGCCCCGGGACCACCGAGACCTCAGTAGGCAGAGATGGACCCCAGCAGTACTCATGACCGCCAAGTCACAGCAGCAGCACCAGCAGCAGCTGTCCCTCACAGCCACGAGACCCTGGATATTCTGGAGGAGAGCTGCACATCCATCGGCAGCCAGCGCGCCGAGAAAGAGAAAACGCCCCATCCTCCCGCTGCCGACACGAGGCCGAGCACAGGGAGGAAGTGACATCACCAGAAGGGCCTTTAAGCAAGATGGCGGCCGCGGAACCCCCCGGAGGCTGCAACACAGCCCAGGGACACTAGCTTCAGTCCCTGTTTGGCTGACAATTTTCCACCTAAGTTCCCTGTCAAAAGTTGATTGAACTTCTTTCTTTTAACAAACCAGTTGGTGCTAACAGGGCCACTCACAGCTCAAATTTTGTCTGTGTGAATGGAAGTTGGGGAAACTCAATCAGTATATGGCAAGTTTAACAATATAAGGCGTTATCAATTTATACCTGTAGCGGGACCATTGTCATTTCCCTTTTAAGAGCAATACCGCTTTAAGACTGTATGTTGTCACAAAGACTTGATTGGCTCAGCTCTCAGCAGTATTAAAGTGTTTGTGGGAGTTGCAGTTTCATCACAGGAAGAGACAATGAAAAGTTATGCTGCACTAAACTACCATTCCCAGGACGCTTTGTGATCTGGAAGGAAAAGGGGACTGAGCCTACTCTCAGAACGTGGGCAGATTGGCATAGCAAGGGATTTGCCAGCGGCTCGATGTATTGTGAAGTGGTGACTGATAGTTTATTACAGGGGAGAGATAATACCTGAGGTGTTGCTGGTGATCACTGTCTGCTGAACAGTATATGTGATTCCAGTGTCTGAGACTGCCTGCTCTCCTACTGAGGGATCCTGCTGAAGGATTCTTCTGCAGTGTGGGAAACGCTGCATGAACTGGTGAGGGGATCCAGTGACTGCTGTACCACAAAGAGATCCTACCAGCCCTTTCCTGAGTGATTGGATTCTACAGAGACGTGCTGCAAGCATCGCTACTGCTACTGTGTGGCACAAGCTGCTGGACCTAGAAAGCTGTTGGCTGGAGAGGAGAAACCACCTCCTTTCACCAATCGACACAGAGAGCTACTATCCAAGCTGCAAGAGTGGTGAGAGGCCATTGGCCACTGTGATATTCAGTCTAAACCAACTGTACAAGCAGAACTTGGGCCCCACCAATGGCTAGCCTAGTTAAATACCACTGGCCAGTAGGTTTAAGACCCGGATCTGTTTGAATTGAGACTTTGCCTCCACAGTTTGCTGTTTCAGATAGAATTCCATTAGTCAATTCAGTATTGTTTGCATGTGCAGATAAGCAGCAACATATTTAAAGTCCTTCTATTACTTGCTGTTTATTTGCCATTGTTGTACCTGTTCACAGGGGCGTCCTGAGGCTGGGTGACACCCGGAGCGGTTACCGGGTGTCCCCCCGCCGACTCGCCACTGGGCATGACGTCATCGCGCACCACTCTTCTGATACCTGCCGGCGGCCATCTTGGTGATGGACGCCGGCAGAGAGAGGAGGGGACAGTCACCCTGCGGGATAAGGTATGCCACCGGATCCCCTCCTCTCTCCTGATACTGTCGGGGGTTCAGTCCATGACCGAGCGCCCGACTTTTCAGAGGGGGGTGACGCCGAAATGACTGTCAGTAATTTTGGTGTCACCCCTTCAATGGTGTCACCCCCCCCTTGTGACGCCAATGCCTGTTCATACATTTATTAGATCGTACCTCATTTGTTTAGTAAAACTTTTCAAAACCTCACAAGGTGTGCTGTGGATCCATCACCAGAGGTCTATCACAGAGGTGAGACAGAAGTACCCGTGTATTCCATCGGCTCCTTTTGAAGGTGAGCGCTACATACCCATCCAAAACATTACCGTTATCACTCTCTCTCAATCTGTAGGAAATATTTATATTTTAAGAAACTTTATATCCTAACTATTTACAAGACAAATAATGCTCCAAAGCTTTAGGATGCATAGATGTTGACTGCTTGACAGGATTTAGTTTGCTAATCTTATCAGACTAATGCTGCTTTGAGTAAGGCGCAGGTTCTGATGGAAATAATCCAGAGGTATATTTAAAGTCTTTGCAATTTTACATTGAACATTATTCTGAAACATTTATTCTGAAATTGTTGCACACTGTATGATGTTATACAAGCAATCGGCCAGCTTTAGAGCCGGCCGAATGCTTGTATTTCACAGCCGGTACCGGCTACTTACATACACAGTGGGATTCGGCTTGCGCGGGTACGAGCAGAAAAAAGATCACGTACATGTACGTCCACCCGCTGGGAAGAGGTTGCCACCTGCCCTCCCCGCAGTGCGATTGGACGCATAGCAAAACATTGCCTGCGTTCTGTTCCACTGCAAATGCAAAAAATAGAGCAAGCAGCATTTTTTTGCATTTGCAGTGGAACGGAACGCAGGCAATGTTTTCCCATGCGTCCAATCGCACTGCGGGGAGGGCGTGGAAGCCGTGCCATTGAATTCAATGCACCGCCACGCCCCCTACTGCCCCAGAACGCAGGGGGAAGTTTTGTGAGCGATTGTGGTGCGTTCCAGCAGCTACCGCTCTGGAAGGCACCGCAATTGGTGTGAACTAGCCCTGAAGATTTTATTGCTGCCTGTGCCCCCTTCATTTGTTCTGGTGACTGTTATCACTGAAAGTGAAAGAAAATCCCAAATCTTGAATTGTCACCAGAACAGGAATAGACGGGAAACCTTCCAATGGGGAAACTAGTTCTGGTGAACCTGGTGACCACCAGGGATTTCCTCTCACTTCCTGTTGTGGCTATCGGAAAGGAAGTAAAGGGAAATCTCCCAATGAAAAAACAAAATCTGACAGGGGTTACAACCTTCCCTTACTCTATTCAAAACTAAAAAAAAAAGGTGTTGAATTCGGTTCTACTATGCTTCATGTCGAATGATAGTTTACACTGTACCAAATTTTTATTATGTGAATTAATTCTGATTTATCCTGACAATAGACTCTATAAAGCAGATATGCAAAAGCACTGCTATGTGTGTCTAGTGGAACCAGTTCTGTCCGTTTAGGACCAATTTACAGAGGTGTCTGTACTATTGAATCTGGAGCTATTTTTGTCACTAGTCACAGATATAAGAAACGTCTTGTAAGAACTTACTCATTGTAAATTCTCCAATAGAGCTGAGTTCTGGCTCCGCCCTCCTCAGTGATTGGGCGGGGCTATAAGCAACTTTCATCTGTTTTGGGGCGGAGCTCCGGGCTTTAGCCGGTTTACGACGTCATGACGTCAGGGGCGCGTAGGGGCAGCTGGAGCCGGGTGAGCTGAGGTGAGGAGGTTGAGAGCGGACTGGCGCCATTACGACCGGGAAAAACCGACCATAGACGGACGCGTTCTGACCAAAGAATAGTTCCGCGGAAACAGTGTGTGAGGGCCTATTGAGGTCTGTAGCGGTGGTAATCATCCAGAGTGGTCAACGAGTGGGTGGGAGAGAAGATAGCGGCGACCCCGGACATTCCTGCCATAGAATACGCTGCACAGCCCAGAGCGGCGCGCGACACACCGCTGACGAGCAGCCAATCATCATCATCCTCATCACTTCCAGCCGGACATGTCGTACAAGCCGATTGCTCCGGCTCCAGCAGCAGGGAGCAGCAACGCTCCGGGCATCCCTGTCACCCCTGGTAATTGAGCCCCTTTCCTTTTATACTTCCTACTCCTTTACACGGCTATGAAGGCATCTCTGACAAAGCAGAGTAGCCAGTCACCAGTGAAAGATGGAGTTAGGTTGCTATATACGGTAATATTGTCAGTCTTTGCACAGGCAAGGTAACCACATGTATTTTACCTGAACAGATCGCATTTGTTTTATGCTAACACAAACTTTGTTGATCTGGCAAATCAAATCTGAAGTGAAGTCTGATTGTGTGTGGCCAGCTAAAGGCAGCCTAGAGATATGATAATGTTTTCTAGACTTTTGGCAGAATATTTTGTTGTATGTGGGTTTTTTTGTTTTTTTTTAAAGATTGTCCATTTGTAAGATTGACCCATTTTTATTTTGCCCATGTAGAGCTAAGTTGCAGGGTAATTTAGACCCCATCCACAAATTGGGACGATCGCATGAGTGTCACAAATTCCTCCATGCGACTCAAGCGATCAGCTGAGGGTGGGAGGTGCTGTACAATACAGTGACAGCTAAAACAACCTGCGACTGTTCACATGTAATCGCAGATGCTTCGATTAGCTGCAAACGATCATACCTCGGTGCAATCACCTTCTAGCCTGTGTCAGCATGCACCTCTCTGCTCATCTTTCTAGTCTGCGTCAATATATCCTTCTCTCCTCGTCCCCTCCTAGACTGCGTCGGCATTGCCCCTCTCTGCCCGTCCCCTCCTAGACTGCGTCGGCATTGCCCCTCTCTGCCCGTCCCCTCCTAGACTGCGTCGGCATTGCCCCTCTCTGCCTGTCCGCTCCTTGACTGCGTCGGCATTGCCCCTCTCTGCCCGTCCCCTCCTAGACTGCGGCGGCATTGCCCCTCTCCTCATATATTACCTCTACATCCCTCTCTCCTAAACTAATTCAGCACGCCCCTCTCTCATTCTAGACTACGATAGTCTAGGAGAGGGGAACGTGCTGATGTAGTCTAGGAGGAGATGAGCAGAGGGTGGCGTGGTGACATAGTACGTTATCTCCTAGGCTAAGTCAGCACACCCCCTCTCTGCTCATCTCCTCCTAGACTACGACAACACGTCCCTCTTCTCCTAGACAACTTCAGCACGCCCATCCTTCTAGACTACACCAGCATGCCCCTCTCTCCTCATCTCTTCCTGGACTATGACACCGTGTTCCTCTCTCATCTCCTCCTAGACTGTCAATACGCCCCTTGCTCATTTCCCAGACTACTTCAGTATGTCCCTCTCTCCTCCTAAACTACCTCAGCACATCCCTCTTACTTCATCTCCTACTAGACTACACCAGAACGCCCCAATCTCCTCATCTCCATTATTCCTTGTTTTATATTTGCAGCTCACGTTCCCTTTCCATAGCAGCTGCTTGCCTTCTTTTCAGCTCCTCCTCCTGTTATTTTAGTGCAGCAGTGACGGTTTTGTCAGCTGACTGTATTTGTGGCAGAATCACCAGATATTTTTCAATACTTTAAATACTTAGAAACAAAAGATGGGGGGGGGTGTTCATATATTGGTGAGCTGTATGGAATTTGTTTAGATTTTGCCTACTCATATATTTTAACCATTTCACTTTGCTCTGAATGGGCAAAAGAAAAAACATCTCATTAGTCTGTAATGTTTACCTATTGAGAGCGAAGTGACAGGTTCTCTTGTAAGAAAACCCCACACCTACTGATACCCACTTTCCCTATGCATTATCATGGCTACATTTAGGGCTGCAACAACTAATCAACATAATCGATTATTGAAAAAGTTGTCAACTTTTTCAATCATCGATTTAATCGGCTTCCCATTGGTTGGCCCTGTTCACTGCTCCACACTTCCTCCCCACCTCATATCGCTGCTGCCAGACTCGCCCGGCCGCATCCACGCGCAGCACCTCCTCCCCGCCTCACGCTCACTGCCCGCCCACATCTACGATTGGCACAGAGACGCGGGTAGAAGTATGGAGGAGCAGGTGTGGGCGGATGACAGCCGCCGATAGACAGTCCCGATCTCAGAAACAAGTTGCTGGAAGACTGCTCATGTAAGCTTTCCCACACATGGTGCTCTATAATGTATTGCTGGGATTTGTATTCCTCTATAGCTGATGGCACATTGTGCTGTATATTATAGAGGAATACAAAAAAATCCCAGCAATACATTATACACTGTATGTATAATGTATTGCTGGGGTTTGTTGTATTCCTATATAGCTTGTGGTATTCTGCATTGTGCTGTATAATGTACTATTGCTGGGTTTTGTAGTCCTCTATAGCCAATGCCATTCTTCATCATTGTTGTATAATTTTACACTTTTTATCTCACTATATTGCACACCACACTTTTTTATTTTTTACTTCCACCGCTCCAAGCTTGCTCCTGTGATGGACTACAATCTCAATACAAACTAGTAGTCCCATCACTAGAGCCATTTTTAAAAATGTATTTTATTTTTTAACCAATTTAATCGAACTTAATAATCGGCTAACTAATCGATTTTGAAAATAATGGTTTGCTGCAGCTCTAGCTACATTGTTGCACTGTGCCCTAAACCTTTGCAAGTTAAATGTTGGAGCGTAAACAGTATTAAAGAAGAACTCCAGTTAAAAATGTTAACCCTTGCAGTGGGGCTACCCCTGCACTGCAAGGGTTGGGTGCTTTCTTTTGTCTAGGTGCTAAAGAAAGTTTTATACAGGGTTATTCACAAAAGGGTGAAGGGTGCGAGAAGGCAGGAGAAGTGAACAATCTAGGGCAGGGGTGTCCATTAGGTAGATTGTGATCTACCAGTACCTCTCAAAGCTGATGCTGGTAGATCACGAAGGGTGTGAATGGCGGCCCCTTTATTCCATTTTGGTATATTTATTTAGCTGTGCACACATGAGTCTGCTGAGCCAAGCTCCCTGACACCTTTCTGGTGGTTGAGGTGCTATTTGTTACATCAAAGAATATTAGTTTACACAGCCTGTTTCACTGCACTGTTTGCAAAATACAGCCGGGGGAGAGAGCGAGGAGAGACAGCCGGGGGAGAGAGCGAGGAGAGACAGCCGGGGGAGAGAGCGAGGAGAGACAGCCGGGGGAGAGAGCGAGGAGAGACAGCGAGGAGAGACAGCCGGGGGAGAGAGCGAGGAGAGACAGCGAGGAGAGACAGCGAGGAGAGACAGCCGGGGGAGAGAGCGAGGAGAGACAGCCGGGGGAGAGAGCGAGGAGAGACAGCCGGGGGAGAGAGCGAGGAGAGACAGCCGGGGGAGAGAGCGAGGAGAGACAGCCGGGGGAGAGAGCGAGGAGAGACAGCCGGGGGAGAGAGCGAGGAGAGACAGCCGGGGGAGAGAGCGAGGAGAGACAGCCGGGGGAGAGAGCGAGGAGAGACAGCCGGGGGAGAGAGCGAGGAGAGACAGCCGGGGGAGAGAGCGAGGAGAGAGATAGAGGGAGGTTTTGTTTTTTTTTCGTTGGTAGATCTCATGTAGCTCGTCATTTGAAAAGTAGATCTTAACATGAAAATGTATTTCTTTATGTGATCTAATATATTTTAGCAGTCCATAGGTTTGTCTCAACAAGCAAACTCTTCACTATTTGCACCTAGGCACAAACGAGCACTGCAAGGGGTTAATACAATTTATTTCCTGGAGTTCTTCTCTAAAGTATTCCTCCATGGGTGGAAGGTTCTTAAAATCTATTGCCCTAAATGGTAGACTCTCTTTAAAGTGTATATATCTATTTTGTGAAATACATTTTAAAGCTAAAAATGTATTTAAATGGTTATTAAACTCCTCATTTGTTTTTGCATGTATCTACTGCTAGCAAGCAGTAGATGTATGCAAAACGATGTAAAAAAAAAAACACTTTTTCTAAGGGTTCATTCTTACCTGTGTCTCCGCCGCAGGCTCCCATCCGAACATCTGAAAATTTCTCGGGCGGCCGCAAAGGATCTTGGGGCGGGCGCATGTGCAGTTCCGATGTTCAGCTGGGAGACTAGGGGAGACACAAGGTAAGTCTATGGCGCAGTGTGCACCCGCACAGACACCGTGGGACATCGGAGAAGAAGACCGAGGAGTCGGCTCTGGATCCGAGACACGCACCAGCGATGGAGGGACAGTTTAAAAACTCCTGGAAAGATGAAGATGATGAGATTAAGAGGCATCATTTAAGGTAAGTCCTTACATTAGCACTGTGGGGGGGGGGACTTTAACAGCAACATTTTTTTCCCCCCACTTTAGGATGTGGTAGGGAAGGATTTAAACCCCTGCCAAGTTATTTTTTGCTGCCTGTGCCCTGATGAGATTGTGCTTGACTTCCTGTCCTGGAAATGCAACAGGAAATTAGGAAATCTCTCTAAAATGAGTGGAATTCCCATCTTAGAGCATTGTCACTGGAATAACACAGCAAACACAATTGGAGGTCCAAGGAGAATAAGTCCCTTGGGGGGTGAGCTTTCAAGAAAATCTGCCCATTTTAGTGTCTTTTTAAGGGGACTTGTTATGCGAATAAGGCTGAATTTGCCTGTGTATTGCTGATCATCTGGTTTTACTATATAGATGTGGTGACAGCAATTTTTGCTTACTACATATGTCGGCATTGCTGCCTATTTGTAAGTCTGTGAATCGGACTCCAATGACTGAAAAGGTGTTTCGGTATGTTGGCCTTCATTACTGAGAACCCAGAATCAAATTCTGGCAAAAAAAACCTGGACCTTGCACTCCCGTTAACCATTAATGGTAACTTGGCTCTAACCTTAAGTCGTAAACTTACGTAAGCCCTAAAATTAACCTGATCTTTAGATTAACCCTTTAAAGCGTGTCTTAACACCAAAAACAAAATGTATATATTGCAGCTTACCAGTCCTTGGCTGCCGGCTCTATTCGCACGAAGATTTTCCGACAGACTCCTTTGATCAGCTGATTGAGGGATGCCAGCTAAAAGGGTGCCGACAGACACCCACTGTGCAACTTTTGTCTGGATTTTGCACAGTGTATGGCCACCTTAAATGAATCCCTGCTAATCTATACTTATTAAGCAGGCTTCAGTACGGAGTCACTGATCCAGAACACTTATGTTGCAACCAACTGAAGCCTGAGGATAAGAATGACAGCCAAGGCAGATGGCGTATTCAGGAGGTCAGCAGTAGCAGCCCCAGGACAGGAAAAACTATCTTCACTTTGTTAAAAAGGTATTGATTATTTACATGCAGCATACCTGTTATGATTGATCACCTTAATCTCATCCTGCCAGATTACTAATGTACTTTTTGCAATTTAAATAACTTCTACATTTGATCAAAACAAGTTAACAGAGTAACTAGTCAGTGCTTCCAAGTGACTGCCACTATATTGTGCCATAAAAAAGCCCAAAATGCATGCGTGACATATTCCTCTGAAATTGGGAAAAGGGTTGTGGTATACCAAGAGTAATGGGTGGAAAGACGACATCTGGCCTATCCTTTTGTTCAGTCTGTGCTTTCTGAGTCTTGTGTTTTATACCTGTGCATTAATAATGCTGTTAGAATAATCAATTTCACCTTTTTGTCACAAATCTCTTCATCCACATTTCCCGCCTGTTATGTGCATATTGTGGCCTTGCAATGTTATTACTGTGGATGGCTAGCTGTTGTGTGCAGTCATCAAGCATCTCATCCCCTCATCTGATGTGGTTTGCAGTGCCTGGAGCTGCGGTTTCATCCCCATCAGGAGCTGTGCCAGTCTCTTCCTTCCGACTCAACTTCAGTGACTTTGGACCCCCTTCTATGGGCTTTATACCGGTAAGAAACGTTTTCTCCAGCAGTTATAATTCTTCCCTTTTTTATCAGTTGAGTTTTGGGTGGATGAGAAAATTCAACACAAAGTTAAATGCCAGGATTCCTTCATAGTAAGGCTATGTTCACACTGTTCTACACAAGAAAAATGCATAGCATATAAAAAAGAAAACAATTGTTCTGTGTTCTGTTCAAACCACAATGCAGTTGTGTGATGTGCGCTGCAAAAATGTATTATGTCTGCATTTTTCCACAGATCATAGCACATCACACCCATGTTGTGGTGTAAATGGAGTACATAGGGAAGTAACTGCACTGGATGGCAGCGCAGGTCACACTGTTACAGTGCGATAACCTGAATGAAGTGTACTGTTTGTACATTCCAAATAAAGTGGAGACAGTGCATTACACTGCCCAACTGCTAGACCTGTCACAACATACTTTCCTGCCCACTAAAACGGGGCATTTGGGCTGGCTAGTGTGAACATAACCTTAGTAGAGTATCGGGAACAAGTATTTATTGCCACTAGTATTCAGGTTTTTCCAGTTAAAGTAAAACCCATGAATTTAATTGTCTGGGCAATATACTGTATGTATGATATATTTTTAAATTGTTGACACCCAACATATGTTTGAGCAGTTAACATGCATAGTGACAGACCATGTAACTAGAAACGTTTGACTTATTTCTTGTTTATTTGAGTACACAGACTTGCATGCAGTGCTATAAATATACAAACAATACAAAATACTGGAATATCTTGTTGGGCCAAAAGAAAGTTGTCGACTTTTCTGTCTTATGCAGGGAGTGAAGCCAGCTGTGTCACAAGCAGTGTCTCAGGGGACCTACAGCGACCTGCTGTCTGTGATTGAGGAGATGGGCAGAGAGATCAGACCCACCTATGCTGGAAGCAAAAGTGCCATGGAAAGATTAAAAAGAGGTAAGGGTTAAAAATCATTTTACCTGCAAGACTTTTTTTTTTTTTCTGATTTGTAATCTGTAGCTAAACATTTCCTTTGTACTTTCCAGGTATAATCCATGCTAGGGCTCTCGTGAGAGAGTGTCTCGCTGAAACAGAACGCAACGCTCGTACGTGACCTCTTTCTAGCTCTGCACTTTCTAATTTTTTTTCCTCCCTTTTTTTTTTTAATCTATAAAAAGCAAATAAAGTTACTCTTGATTGTTACATATTTGATGCTAGGTGGTTTGTCTTGCCTCTACAGCAATTTTCATTGTTATGATAGACATGGTTTTAACATGGCATATAGTTACTTACTGCAATGTTGACTTATTACAGGACAATATATAGCTTTCCTTTCGATCTGAGAGCAGTGCTTTCCTGATATTTGCTCAGTGTTGTGTTCTAAACAATCATTGTGCCTTGTAAACAATACCATTGACCTGATCTGCAACTTACATTTTGGAAAGGAAGATGTTTGCCATCTTTTGGCTATGACAATTGATATATTGTGCCAGTCACATGTCCATAACAAGTTACTGCCACATGAAATGGCGCATTGACCTATGAATTTGCTGCTACTGAAAGTCATTCGAATATTCCGCGAAATCTTGCTTTGTCCTCACATTCCTTCTCTTGTATACGTGCTTCAAGCTGCTTCAACTCTTTTGCAACAAGTGGAGCAAGTGATGGGTCCAGTTCAACTGCACGTGAGAAGTCCTGCTCTGCCTCTGATGCGTTCCACACTGCGGCATGAGCACGTCCCCGCTTAAACAACGCCTTTACATTATCTGCAAGAGATAGAAAAATAGCTTGAGGATGGTCATGCATACCTCAATCTTTGTAAGCAATCCTTGCCAGGATCATTTCTTGTCTCTTTTAGGTGAAGACCTGCGATAATGAACACAAAGACAAATTCTCCAGTTTGTGACATGTCAATTCTTCCCTTTCTACAGAAAAAAGGGAAAGGTGTGAATTAGCGGTGTTGTTGCTCTCCACCCTGTTCAGTGAGAGATCTGCCTGTGTGTAGCCTTGTAGAAGCATAGTACTTCATACGTTAAGAGAACTTGACCGTTTCATAAGCGTGACCAAAATGTACTGTGGAAGTGCAGTTAAACACTAAGGGGCAGAATTATAAAGCAGTGAATCTGATACTCGCCAAACATTTACTGCAGGTGCACGTTTTAAATAAGGATGCACGGAAATTTCGGCCGAAAACAGCGTGTTTGGCAAAATGCCGAAAGTTCCATCTTTTGGCCGAAATTGTGGTGCATGCCTGGTTTCTCTCCTCCGCACTGGGCGCTGCTCTGTGTCCCTTCTGACAGCGCAGCATCCAGTGGGGAGGAGAGAAACTCACAGGAGGCCGAGCGGTGCGGTGGAGGAGAGCGAAATGAGCGGCCGGCATGTCACAAGAGGCCACTCAGCTTCCTGTGATAGATCAGGAGAGCAGTGTGAGGGTGGAGACAGCTGTCACAGGAGGCTGGGCCAGCTGTGCAGGGGAGGAGTCGGCTGTCACAGGAGACCAAGCTCTTTTACAAAAATAGCAGTAGATATATGCAAAAACACGGTGAGGGTTTAATAACCCTTTAAGTGAAAGTCACCCTTGGTCCTCCCAACACTTGCCTTACTGTTATTCTGGCTCATCTTCAGAACTAGGCCCAGTAATGATCTTGGCGTTCAAGGAAAGCTGAGTTAGCCAGGAACTAATAATGGTGAGGGGGCAATTTTTGTGCCTTAGGTTGGTAAGGTAGAGTAGGTAACAGGCTAGGTTACTAAAGGGGTGGGTCTGCTTAAATCTAAATCTGTTTTGGAATATATCTTTGGAGTTATGCTAACTTTTATTTGACATTTTGGGTTGCACTAGTCACTTTGACTTCTTTACATTTGTCTATCATATTTCTCGCCCAATCTCTGTCATCCTTCTAAGAAAAACAATCTAACCCAAACAGGTATGCAATGATTGTAGTGAGACAATATTGAAGGTGCTAAGATTTCACATGAAATGCTAGAAAACAGTGGAGGGTGAACCTGGTCATTAACCCCTTCGTGACTGACGACGTACAGTGTACGTCGCCAGCATCGGGGCTGTTTAAGGTCTGCAGAAGTGGGCGGGTCCAGCGTACTGCTTCCAGTTCTGGTCGGGTGTCAGTGGTTGGTGTCTGTCCAAAAATGACAGGCAAGAGCATCACAGTCTGAAGATGTTGTGCTGGACTGGGGATGCATGTGGTGGCCCCTCCTGGAAAAAAGGCAGGTGAGGTGGGGAAATCCTGGAGAACCGAGGTGGGAGGGGGCCTGTTGGCAGGGCGCTTCTCCCGGTATAGGTTTGTGATTGGCTAAGCTCCGTGTGGGGAGTAGAGGCTGTAAGTGATGGGTGAATTAATTGACACCTGTGTTTCTGTTTGTGGCTCCCTGGACGGCAGAGTGGACAGCAGCAGCCAGGTAAGACATCCCCCAAAAATAAGACCTAGTGTCTTTTTTCGTAAAAAAAAAATAAAAATAAGACACTGTCTTATTTTCGGGGAAACACGGTAGTGCGCCCCGTCATTTTACTCTAAAACATAAGAAAAAGACTTGAGGATCTACAAGTGTCTACCATCGAACACATTCCAGGCAACATTCCGGCCCCTGAGCATTTCCACAGGCTCTGTAAGCAAAAGGCTTATTGGGTTTGCACACTGTATATATTATCTCCCACAGATCTCAACGAGGATTTGGATATCCATACCATTTTATAGCTCCTTCCCCTGGCCTATGCTTTTTTTTTTTTTTTTTTAAACCTTTAAAATATTTTTGTGCAGTCTTCTCCACTTACTCCATTTTCACCTTTATTTAATTTGCTTTTCCCACGCTTCTACATCCCTGCGTCTCGTCTTTCCCATAGTCCCAAATTACGTGTGGGTCCAATTCATCTTGCCTTGATTTCCCTGCACTTCTTTCCAATCATCTTTCGTTTACTTCCTGGGACCTGGCTCCTCCCACAAGTTTTAAACCTGCCCAGTGTTTCCCACCACCTTCATGTTCCACATTGTTGTTTTTGGGCTTGAGAAAGAGGCCCGTCGTTTAGTCCCTTTCCTGTTTTCTCCATCTTTCATGTCTTGCTTCCCTCCCTTTTCCATAGTACAATCTAATGGAGCCGCTGCATACACACTTAATTCACCCGTCACTTGCAGCCTCTACTTCCCACACGAAGCTTAGCCAGACACCTCAGACCTATACCTGGAGAAGCACCCTGGCCCCCTCTCCACAGGATTCCCCCTCAGCGGCACACGTGCCTTTTTTTCCCCAGTTGGAGCGCATCCCAGGTCCAGCCTGCTACAATCTTGCCTGTAATTTTCGGCCAGAGACCAACCAGTGACACCCGACCAGGATTTAAAGCAGTACCCTGGACCCGCTCACTTCTGCAGAGCAACCATTGAGGACTGGGCTCACCCTCCACACATTTTTAGCACCATTGAAGGAGGACTGCAGTGGATCAGACAGGACTCAGCTCTGTATTGACTGTCTCCCCTGAAGTGCACTGCTGTGAGTACCTTGCTTGTTTTTTTTAATCTTTTGCCAAGTGTTTTTTTTTTTTACATGCAAAATCAATTGGCTGGTCTTTGTTCTCCCTTTCGCCCTCTCCCCTCTCCTCACACTGTGTCTTTTGTATT
>NW_017307352.1:298990-363987 GCF_000935625.1 Nanorana parkeri
TTCTAAGCTGTGATCCTTCCAGTGAAGCCCTTCATTGTTACTGTATCCAGTACAGAAGAAACAGTGTTCCCAACACCTAGACAATCAGACTGATCTTTTCATCATGTTACCATTGACCCTTTCCATTCCCTTACACTTAATGTGCCCATACACTCTTTGATTATCATTTGCAAATCTTCCATGAATGGTCTTTTGAACAGCTGATGGGACACCAACAATTTTTTTTACTGTAATCCTGCTCAAATTTTCTCGAAGGGTGAGGCTGGAAAACTTTTTTTTTTTACTGAAAATAAAATCGCAGCAAGAACACTGCACAAAAAAAAAAATTAGTTCTGTCGATCTACAAAATTTGGTGAGTTAGTATTGCTAATGAACGATTATCAAAATCGACTGTCTGTGCTTGATGAGCTATTAGAGCTAGACTTGAATGAAGGTTCTTGGGAATATGAACACTTCCTATTGAAAACCTATAGGTGTAGGGCCAGCTTTAGCAATTCACACATTCTGGTAGTGGCGCTTGTCTCCACTATTCCATTTCCATGCCAATTTGCCTCAGTCAACAATGGGAGCTCCCATGGTATAATGGGTTTTTTATATTATATATTCCTCATGAAGGGGTTAAAATATATATTTTGTTAAATAATAATAATTCTTACCTTTAACACATCTTATGCTGTCTGTCACAAGCTTGAGCCTTGAGAAAAGGTTAGTTTACACACAACACAAAATGACATTGCTGTCAGAGTCTAGATCACAGTCCAATAGAGAATTTGAGGTTGCGACTGTTCACTCACTATTAGTATTCAAAAACAACAGCACCTGAGGGAAAAGTGCAGTTTCCTAATGCTCAAAGCTGATAGAGACCTAGCCACAGACTGCCAAAGGTGCATCTACTAAATGTTAAAAACTTCCAAGGCATGAATGCTTTTCTTTCTTGTCCACTAAGGAACACAGGAAGTCTTTAACCTTCACGTTATACTGCTACCGGCAGGAGAATTGGACATCGGCAAAAAAAAACTATGCCAGGAAAACCCTCCTACTACCAGCATGTCTCAGTTTATTGCTAGTGAGCTAGGAGGATGGTTATAGATGTGGATTCTACCAGCTGCATGTTGTGGTCTCATCTGATGGCAGCTTGGGGATAAGGTCTTCAGGTGGCTTTTTGAGCTTCAAACAGTCCCCGGTTCTCTCTTGTTTTCTTGGGCCTCTTCGAGTTTGTTTGCTGTGTTGCCTACTTCTCAATTGGATGGCTTTTGGATGTTCCAAATGTTATAGACTGCCTGGTTCCCTCAGTGGACGAGAAAGAAAATAGCATTTTTATACTCCCTGTAAAATCCTTTTCTTTGAATGCATTGAGGTAAATGTAAAAAGCGTTTATGATCATGCCCTATGTACTGCTTTGCTACCAAACTGAGGCATTCTGGAAGTAGGAGGGGGTCATTTAAGGCTAGCCTATAGTTTTCTGTTTGCCAGTGTCCAATCCTCCTGTAGGCAGCAGTATTACCAAGGTTAAAGACTTCCTGTGTCCCACAATTAACTACAAGAAAAGGATTTTACAGTGAGTACAACTTTTTTTTTCTAGGAACAGTAGATCAACAGTACCACAACAAGGTGTGCAGAAGCAGACATGAATAAAGCCTTTCCAGGAGGAGAAAGATTCCATACATACCTGAATACTTATTTAAAATGGATGAGCAGTGCTCTAAAACCTGGTAATATTCTCCCTCCAGGAGCTTGCACTGACAGAAATTCAGAAGCAATGGAGTTATCTTCAAATCCAGACTAATCCAGTCAGGAGATCCAGGCTGCTCCTAACCAGACACAAAAGACAATTGTTTTAACTTCCCATATTACAGAGAGAATAACAGTTGCCATTGTAATAAAATAAATATATTTGAAGCTTATCCTGCAGTAACGCCCACATGAAAACCACTTCTCCTTTATAACAGACCACTCTAAACAAGAGTCAGATGTGTTTAAGGTATACACGGATCAGCCATAACATTATGACAGGTGCTTGATTGACATTAATCTTCTCGTAACAATGATGGCTAGACGACTGGGTCAGAGCAACTCCAAAACTGCAGCTCTTATCGGATGTTCCCAGTCTGCAGTGGTCAGGACCTACCAAAAGTGGTCCAAAGTAAGGCAAACTAGTAATGCGGCACTAGGATCATAGACGGCCAAGGCTCATTAATGCACTTGGGGAGCGAAGGCTGCCCTGTGTAGTCCGATCCAATAGAAAGCTATTAGCTCAAATGGCCTGGTGCCAGATACCATGGCATACCTTCAGCAGGCTAGGTGTTTTTTTTTTCTCTCTCTACATTTAGCACATCTTTGCACTATGGATTTTGAATTGCGCTCTCAAATTGCGAGCACTCACTGGTCAGCGCGTTCACCTGACCAATGAGAAGCGCTTCTTCGCACGGTTAAATACGGTTTTGGGTAAAATTATTATTAGTATCGCGACAAGTAGTTTGTCATGAGGGACAAGTAGATTGAGCCCCCCGCTTTAGTCCTTGTCCAGTTTGTGCATTGTACCTTCATCTGTAAGGATTTAAGGCATGCAATAGCTTCATAGTATTTGGCAGCTGCTTCCACTGTTTTCCCCTCTTTGTATAGCTGGTTGCCTTCTTGGTGGAGGGTGGGTACTACTTGCAGTTTTTCCTCGTCCGTCATGGCCCACGCATCCTGCCTGTAGGTACCTGGCTCCTCGACCTGGGAGATAAAAGCATTTATAATAAATACAAAAAAAAGGGAAGCTTCATTAATTATTTTATTCATCTTTTTCTACTATGCCGAATACAGAACACAGTCCCATAAATGTCACATCAGTCTCTTCCCCTGAAGATCATTAGAGTCTCATGTCCCCACCACACCAGTGCATATGGTAAGGCCAATCTGGATAGAACCCAGTTATCTTAACTGTATGTTTTCCATTGCAGACAAAAATGGAACACAGAGCAAAACCCATGAAAACACTGAGGAAATGTAAAAACTCGACAAATCACCTTAATTTTTAAAAACACCACCTTTTTGCCCTCCTTTGTTTTTATTACATACCTTATTTTAGACCCACTGATGTCATCACTGGGTCTCTGTGCTTCTCTATGCAATGCAGGCAGATCAGTAGAGTGCTGTACACAACTTCCTGAAAACATCACAGCTGCCTGCTTCAGTACTTCTCTCAAGAGCCCTCAACCCTGATGCAAGCAGTGGGCTGGCTTTTGAGAGGGGTTATGCAAATATCAACATGCCTTGACAGGTGGGTGCCAATCTGGAGGAGTGGGCGTTCCTAGGTAACATCCACGTGATGCTGAGCCTCCATGATTGAAAGAACTGAAATGCAATAAATAAAAAGGGTGGGCCAGGGACAGTAAGACTGGGGAGCAAAGTGCTAGATGATCCTGGACGTCCTCCAGCCAGTAAATAAGACGCACTCTATGTGACTTGCTGCAGCTTCTAATTCACACTGTGAGAAGCTCGGAGTATTCAGTGATATCAGAGTAAACAATTTCAGTCCAGGAGAGGGGCCTGTACAACTGTGCAAGACTGGAAAGTAAGGCTGGAGTTAGAGGCAGAGTATGAAGTCTGAGAGACCTCGCTGTTCCCTCTCACCCTAGTTAGTCTCTCTCCCTATTCTCAGCTAGTTTTTTTACAAGATTTTCTTTAGTTTGTTTTGCAATTTTAGGTTAAAAAAAAAAAATATACAAAATGTGTAGCCAACTTGACCATTCTTTGTACCAGGAAGCTAATTTTCGAGTTGTAATAAACAGAGCAAATCTCAGAATAAAAGAAAGTATAGATTTCCTGTTTTGTTTTTTACCTTTAAGCGACATGTAAATGTCCCGCCAGGTCAGGCGCGCGAGTGGGAAACCGCTTAAATTTTAAACACAAATGTTAACATAGAAGCGATCCGCCGGCTATAGAGCCAGCGGATCGCTTGTATAAGCTGCCGGACCGTGTCGCCCCTCCGCACCAGCCCCCCCCCGCTGGTCCCGGGTTTCGCTGTGCCCGGGACCAGCATAGTGGCTCTGTGACAGCGGATCAGAGGGAGATCGCTACACGATCCCCCTTTGGTCCCATCTCCGGTGTCAGAATGCGGAAGTGATGTATATTACATCGTTTCCGCATTCTTGTGTCACTCTCCAGCTTCAGGATACAGTACTGAAGAACACTTGTTTGCCTGATAAATGGGATCCTGTGAGACCCCGAAACATTGTTTAGAGTGTTCTACTTGCAACTAGTACGTTAATAAACACGTACTGAACTTGCTTTGGGGTGTCCGTGTCCATTCTTTACTACTACTCTCCAGCTTCAGATGCTGGAGAGAAGCAGATCTCTGATTCATCAGCTTCTTTGGGGTGTCCTAGGAGACCTCTGATGTCACCATAAAGAGGACCTATCACATGGGGTTTCTTATCCCCCTATGTGATAGCAATAAAATAAGTGAAAAGAATAGGAAAACAACATTAAAGTTGCAAATAAAAAAAAAGTAAGTTACACATGAATTTTTTTTTTTTTTAAAGTCCCCACCCATACAAACATGCATCGTGTGCGCATACGTGCGAAAATTACGCCCATTACGCCGAACATGTTACATATCGCCACGAATGTCGCAGTGATCACTGATAACACTAAACATATGCGCTGTAAAAGCTTTTAAAGCGTCGCCTACAGTAAATTTTGGGTGTGGTCGTTTTCTGCATTTTCTCGGGTGCGCGCAATTTTAAGGCTTGACATGTTTGGTGTCTATTTACCCGACGTGACCTAGTCTTTTATATTTTACCAAAAAATTGGGTAATAATAATTGTTTCCTAACAATGTAAAAAAAAAAAAAAATTCCTCTCAAAATTTTCAGTAATTTTTCCTAAATATAGTAAAAAATAAAACCCACAGTGGTGATTTAAATACTACCAAAAGGAAAGCTCTATGTGTCCCTAAAAAAATGGTATAAAATTAATTTCAGTACAACGTTGCATGACGGAATAAATGTCAGTCAAAGTACCGGAGCGCTGAATACTGAAAAATGGCCTGGCCTGGAAGGGGGTGTAAACACCCGGTCAGCAAGTGGTTAAAGGAAAACTTTATGGAACTGGAATTGTGCTAAAGAAATGTAAATCAACAGGCTGGATGCCAAGACCTTCCACTAGGATCTAGGCAAGAAATCTCTTCCATGGGCTCAGGAGGTATGCGAGCAAGCTTCAGCTAAAAGTCTCCCACTATGTGTACTTTCTTGTTGTGTATGACCGTATAGTAACTATTTCATGCAGCAAATACGTTTTCTTGAAGGTACAAAGTGACTTACCTTTAAAAGAGTGATGACAAATATTAAGGGCTGAGGGTCTTTTTGCAGGGTGTCCAAATCTACATATCCAAGGGAATGGTCATGAAGCTGTGCAATCCCCCCGCAGCAATGTCTCTGACCATCCCGAGGATCCTGTCCTTCTGCAATCCGACGCAGACTACGGGACACTTGTGGGTAATCGAGTAAAAGCTGAAAGACAAATGTGCACAAACACCATATGTACAAACCATACACTCGTTTACATGTACTATTTAACTATACACCTCTCCACTTGACAGTTTATTGCAGAAGACAAGCAGCAGACTGATAAACTTATTCATCTGTTCACTTCAGCAGCATTGGGCTGCATTAGACTAAATTGCCCAGCACAGTCCCAATACCACTTTTTTAAGTACTTTCCCTCATGTACTTGCCGATACCAATTACCGATACTTTTTCTTAAAGGGACATGTGACATTTTTTTCTAAAACAACACAGACTGATGATTTTAGGGCAGTTTCTCACCAGGGCTAAATACAGATGTCCCCAGAACTGAATACATGTCCCCACAGCAAAACAGTTTTCTGCTTTAAGGACATGTAGTCTGAGAATACATGTCCACAAAGCAGGATAGATGATACCAAAGCAGAACACGTCCCTAAGGCAGAATATTATTCTGCTTTGGAAACATGTGTTCTGCACATACATGTCCCCAAAGCAGAATTCCTCTCACCAGGCTGCGTGTCGATCTCATCCGGGCGATGTGGACATCTGCAGTGGGTCTGCGGGCACTCCACCTCACTGGCAATGTCGGGACCCATCCAGACCGGCCGACTATCTGCGCTGCTGGGCCCCCCGACTTTCATCCATCTACCGGCCCAGTCCTCCCCGTCAGCGTGCGGCAGGAACCCCCAGCTTCTAGCCCTGGGGCGGTAGTTCCGCCCCCGGGGCTGTCCATGGCTGTGCCAGGGAGGCGGAGGAGATAAAGAACCGGACAGGCACTGCCATGGACAGCTATCTGCAGGTCCCCAGCAGGCTGCAGAGGTCCCCACAAGCGTGAGAACTCGGGCGGCTGCTGCTGTTTGAACATTTAAAGCGCCGGTATCGACGTTAAGAATCGGGGCATTTTCACGAGTACAAGTACGTGTGAAAATGCCTGGTATCGGCCCCAATACTGATACTAGTGTCAGTATCGGGACATCCCTAGTCCCAATGCAAAAAAACAAGGCAATTGGCTATGACTTCAGTTCACACCAGCACACTCCACTGGTGTGCACTGAAAAAACAAAAGCTTGGTAGCTACTTGGTAGCTGGGGCAGACAGTGAAACAGAATCCTGAGGAGACACTTTCCCTGATGACTCCTGCATAGTAAAATAAAAGCAGATAAGTGTACAACCCCCACTGTCACAAAGTGTCCCTGGTAAAAGTGTAAACAGGCACAGCCTCACTCACCCCTTTACCTTTGGGGACAGTCACCGCTGGCTTGCCTTCCTCCTCCATCGGGCAGCGTTAGCGGTTTCTTCCCCCACAGACTGTCCTGGTATTCGAGCTCCGCAGGTCCAACACACCTCACAGCAGAGAGCGCGCAGCGGAAGTGAGGCAACAAGCCTCGACGGAAGCGAAGAAATCACCCGCGACCGGAAGTGACGACATGCGCCCCAAGACGAGGCTTGGAACACACCGGAAGTGCCTCTCAGTCCACTGCCCGCTCGATTCACCGCTCCAGCATGCCGGACACCGCTACAGAACCCCACTACCAGCTCCCCTACATCAAGCAGGGGGAAGCAGGACAGGGCCACCGGCCTGGGGGCCTCAGGAGTGGATCCTTTAAGGGAAGAAAGGAACCAGATCCTGGCCTTTCAAACAACATAGGGAAAAACACCCCTCCGCTCTACAGCAAGGCCAGAAGGGAGGGAAAACACCTTCAACAGCAGAGCCGCACAGAGGGGGATCCGTGACCTCAAGGCCAACCGGTCAGGAAGAAAAAGAACAAACGTGACGTGGTCCTGGACGGTAGGAAACACAATCTAAACTGAGGTACGAGGGGAAGGGGAGGGGCTTTTAACTGTTTTGCTAATTGTGTTTCCTGTAGAAGGTGGAACCAATCATCTCTCAGGTTGCTGTCCTGGAAGATGATTGGGGAAATGTTGCATTTATGTGCAACAAATTCCAACACACTCTAATGCATCACAAGGCACTGCGGCACTTAATAACAGAAGTGGGGAAAAAAAGCATTGCAATGTGCGTTACAATGCACACCAAAAGCAGAATAACGCGCACAATGTGATGAGCCCAAGAAATCTATCTTCTAAAATGTTAGCGACATGGCTGTGTCTAGCTTCATTCTGACTCGCCAACCCTAAACAAGGATTCAGCAGGTGAAGTCAAAACTCCTCTTCTGCATCATTTATCTAGATTAGTGATACAAAGTACTGAAGCCAGAGACTCAGCATGACAGCCAGACAACTATAATGTTTTATAATAAGCAGCCCTCTTAAATAGGGTGCGCACGGTATGAAATTTGCACAGTGAGTGCCGCTGTCAGCACCTTTCTGCCTGACATCCCTCGATCAGCTGACCGAAGGAGCAGGTTGAAAAATTATTGGCTGACGAAGATGGCAGCCAATCAGCTGCTAGCTCAGTTTGGGTATTCTGACAGCGGACAACAGCCGCTGTCAAAATACAATGCAAACAGCGGGGGACCCATGCACGCTCGACTTTAGTTCTCTCATGATAGGTTCACTTGAAACGCAAAGACGAGAGTCCATAAAAAATACAAGAACTGGTCTTTAAAGATCTTCAAGCATCTTCCAGACCAAAAAAACATTAGTTTCAGGGAGAAAGCAATAGAGCTGCAGCTAACGATTATTTTCAAAATCGATTAGTTAGCCGATTATTAAGTTCGATTAATCGGTTAATCGGATAAAAAATAAAATACATTTTAAAAAATGGCTCCAATGATGGGACTACTAGTTTGTATTGAGATTGCAGTCCATCACAGGAGCAAGCTTGGAGCGGTGGAAGTAAAAAAGAAAAACAAAAAAAAGTGTGGTGTGCAATATAGTGAAATGTAAAATTATACAGCAATGATGAAGACTGGCACCGGCTATAGAGGACTGCAAATCCCAGCAATAGTACATTATACAGCACAATGCAGAATACTACCAGCTATAGAGGAATACAACAAAACACAGCAATAGTAGTATAGCTGGCGGTATTCTGCATTGCGCTGTATAATGTATTATTGCTTGGATTTGTTGTACTCCTCTTTAGCTGGTGGTATTCCACTTTATAATGTATTATTGCTGGGATTTGTAGTCCTCTATACAGCGCAATACAATACAGAATACTACAAGCTATAGAGGAATACAACAAATCTCAGCAATACATTATACATACTGTGTATAATGTATTGCTGGGATTTGTAGTCCTCTATAGCTGATGGTATAATATACAGCAGAATGTACCATCAGCTATAGAGGAATACAAATCCCAGCAATACATTATAGAGCACCATGTGGGGGAGTGCAGGCTTACCTGAGCAGTCTTCCAGCAACTTACTTCTACCCGCGTCCCTGTGCCGATCGTGGGCGGCCGGTGAGCGTGAGGCATGGAGGAGGTGCTGCGTGTGGAGCGTAGATGCGGCCGGGCGGGTCTGGCAGCAGCGAGCGTGAGGTGGGGAGGAGGTGTGGCGCGCAGCGTGTGTGGAGCCGTGAACAGGGTCAACCAATCAGAAGCCAATTAATCGATGATTGAAAAAGTTGACAACTTTTTCAATAATCGATTATAATCGATTATGTCGATTAGTTGTTGCAGCCCTAGAAAGCAATATATTTTCTTGCTGATTTTATATAAACTGCAGTAATTCTCACTTAGGGCCAGTTCACACACTATAGCGCTAAGCGAAAGGCAGGTTATCGCACACTACTGCGCAGCACAATGCATCACACGCTAGGTGCACTGCCGTTTATTCTGAATGGCACCCCAACACACCTCCTGTGCCTTTAAGACAATGCTATAGTGTGAACCAACCCTTAGGGGCTGATGTAACCGTTGTGCCCGGCGTATAGCTGTTCCAACACTCAATGACAGCTTAATGCAAAAAGGGGGGTCTGGGGGATTTTCTAATAACGTAGAACTTGTGTAAATATAAGCTATTAGAATTGATTTTATGTCATACCGTCATGTCACACAGGAATTCAGAGACTTCTCCTTCCCGCATGCTTCGGATGATGGTCTCCCACACAGCCAGCTTGAACTTCTTGCCTATGATCAGCTCCATAGGCTTGTCTCTGATGGAGCTGTCATCTATCACTGTACGCTTTTCATCACACAGCATAGTCCTGAAGTGGAAGGTGGCCTGTAAAAGCAAACGCAAATATCAGGGTGTTGTGGAGATCTCATACATCCTTAAAAGTAGAAAGGCTTAAAGTTATGGTTCTACTATTTTAAAGCGGAACTTTAGGCAAACAACTAAATGCACAGATCAAATACTGAGCTGCTATGTATACAGTATCTGCGATGTATACGGTATCTGCTATATAGTAGCTGCTTTGCCTGACAAAGGCAGGAGACAATTACGGGTCTTGTCCCCACCCCTAGCTTGTGACTAGACAGTAAAAGCAGAAGCAAAACACCATTGAACTTATCTCTCCGTCACTAGCCTCTCTCCTCCTATCAGCATTCTGTTTGTACTGCAGCACACCCAATGGGCTCCCCGTGTTGCTTCTCCCTTCCACAGCTTGAGCTCTGCTGTACAGGGACTGCAAGAGGCTGATACCAAATAGGAGAACTTACACTGCTTGTGCTGAGGAAATGCATGTGCACAATATTTATTAGGATAAAAAGCAAAGAAATAAATTAACATTTTTTTCTGGTAAATATGAAATATTGCATATTAATAAGTAATATGTTTTTGCCAGCATGCGGAGCTGTAGTCTCCTTTTTACATGTATTTAAAGAGGAAAACCTGTTATTTTACAAAGGAACCCTTGCAGAGGGGCTACCCGCCTCCCCACCCCCCACCCCTGCAGCATTAACTGCTTGTTTTGGTCTAGGGAAGAAGCAGATCTAGTCACCTGATCCTTAGTCCTACAGTGGTGAGTGGTCAGCTCTTTGCTCCAGCTCTGGTATTTCCCTTGGCGTTCATACATCTAATGCAGGTGATTGGAACTGCATTAGACGTAATGACCTCAGCAGGGCTTAGACCGCCGGAGCCCGGGGGAGAAGAGGGTGTGGGGACCAATCAAGCAGCTAGGCAGGATTGCCTAAGGGTGCCCATACACCTAGTGATTATCGTTCGATTGCCGAACAAAATCAGTTTTTCGCGCAATATTCGGCCAGTTGATGGAAGTCAACAATCACAATTGAAATCCACATTGGTCTGTGCATGATGGGACAGTCGTGCGGAAATCGAATGACGGTTCGATGACAGGACGAAAAGAATTGTACAATAATTGTAAGGTGTATGGCCACCTTAAATTTTTTTTTTGGGGCCCCTAGACCAGGAGGGGGGCAATTCATTTTCTCAGGGGGCCACAAAGGAAACTGGGACGGCTGTGTAGGGCCACACTGATTAACGCACGGTACTGCGCAACGCAGTGTACAGTGCAGCAGGTGAGTTGTGTTGCCATTCATTTGAAGGTTACGCCAAACGCACCTCCTGGCCGCAATGCAATCGACTGCGCTGCAACACGAGGTATGTTAAAAACATGCGTTGCAGTACGGTTGAAAAAACTAGTGCATGCAACACACCTGCTGCATGCTAGCGGGCATTAGTCACTGCTGGACAGGAAACTACGCATGCCAAACCCCCCTCCACACATACACGCCGTCATAAGTTTTGTTTTTTTAAGTCCAAGGATAGGAGCTGCAGGAGACAAGCTGAAGGAAGACCTCTGATGTCATTGGTTGCTAGGACAGCCCAGCATTCCTAACAACCAATGACTGCATAGGACGACCTCTGATGTCATTGGTTGCTAGGACGCCAGTGTTCCTAGCAACCAAGGACCAAATAGACACAGGGTCTGAACATGGACCAATTGCCGACCTACGCTAGGCTATGGCTACAGTGGATGTCAGCCAGTCATAACGAAGTGCAGGTCGGTGGGCTGGACAGGCGTAGACCAAGAGCTGGATTTAGCCCAGGTCTGCCCTAGACCAAAATGACCAGTGAGGGCTTGTTCACACGACGTCCGGATTCGGTCCGGACCAGATCCGTGCGCTTATGCACCCAATGTATCCCTATGTGTTTTATGGGCTACAGTTCTCACGTGCGCAGTCACATTTTGTCCGGAAACGGTCCGGAAATGCACGAAGATGTCAGAAACGCAACGAAAACGCACTGCAGATAACATACTGACAGCCCCACTCCAACCAAAAAATTATATATACCGTATTTTGCGGTCTATAAGATGCTCCAGACGATAGCACGCAGGGCTTCTGTGACAGAAATTCTGTCACAGAAGCTGCAGTTAGTGACTGCTGAGACAGGTGGCGCTGTCTCAGTAATCACACAGAGCAGACGAAGAACAACGTTCTTCGTCTGCTCAAGGGGCTCTATGGTGAGCTCCTATGGTGAGCTCCTATGGTGAGCTCCAGAGGAGCGGGGGACCCCGAAAACCACGGCAGGGGGCGGACACGATCACCGCCGCTCAATTTAATACTAGGGATCCCTTGTCAAACGAGCAGCGGCTCCCACTGTACATTCAGCTCGGCTTGTCAGGAGCAGGTCTGAATGTACAAAAAGAAACTACTCGCTCGGCGCCCGAAACTGCATGTCCTGGGCGTCGGGCGATAGGTATTCGCTCCATAAGACGCAGGCACATTTCCCCCCTCCTTTTGGGGGAAAAAAAGTGCGTCTTATGGAGCGAAAAATACGGTATATATATATATATATATATTTTTTAACTGGAACACATCAAAAATGCGTCAAAACTGCACTGCATGCATAGCACCACGTCTCCAGATCTGGACCAGAAAAGCGTGTGAACAAGCCCTTAAACCTTGCAGTCTGGCGTTATCTCCACTGCAAGAGTTAATTTGTCCAATTCCTGGAGTCCTGCTTTAACCACTTGAGTGCCAGCCTGTATATACCCCTTCATTGCCAAGCCCTTTTTTCAGTTTTCAGTGCTGTGGTAGTTTGACTAACAATCAATCACTTATGAAAACTGCTTGAATGTACCCAAATTATTTTATATCTTTGGGAAAGATACAGCTTTCTTTTGGTGGTATAAATAACCACTGTTATTTTATTTTTTACTAGAAAAAAGGGGGAAAATATGTTTCCCTTACTTTCTGTTATAAAACATAGCAAATAAAAATCCCAGGACAGTACGCACATCCTCAAATGACCCATTTTTGAAAAAAGTAAACACAAGGCGACCTTATTTTTTGAAAAGGAAGAAACATGCTGGTATGTTGGAGCTTGGTAATGGTGGCCATACACTCTACAACCATCGCAAGACCTTAGTCTTGCGATGGTTGTACAGGGATTAAAAAAACGTACAATCTGCCTATCTTGGACAGGCAGATCGCACTCTCGATCATCGCAAGCCCGCCCCCCTGAGGGGCGGGCTTCCGATGACCGCAATGCTGAACGGGCAGTGTGCGCGTGCGCACACCGGCCCGTTCGGCATTTGTCTTCAGAGCACCGTTCTAGCCAGCCGAGAATCGTACGATTCCCGGCTGGTTTTCGAACATGCTGGTTCGACGGAAGACGTGCGACCGTACAGTAGAAACGGTCGCACGTCTCTGTTCACACTGCTCGATTCTCGTACGATCGCGGGATTTCCCGCGATTCTCGTACGAGAATCGAGCAGTGTATGGACACCTTAATGGTGCGCTAGATACAACACATTATTAGTGTACCTGTCATACACAGAGGCAGAGGGAAGTGAAGGAGTAAATGTACAGGTCACATACAGTGGAAGGAAGGGGATAGGAGAAGGGAATTTATTAACCATTTGCCATCTGGCCATTGTAATTAAACGACCGGACAGCATTTATAAACGTCCTTTCCTACTCAGGAATGTTTTAGCATTTTGAACAGCCCGTGATGGCTGTTACATACAAGCATTCAGGCGGCTATATAGTCTATATGTGATAGCAATAAAATTAAAGTTTCTTATTTTTTGCCATATATCTACTGCTAGTAAGCAGCAGATATATGCCCCAACATTCAAAAAGAAAAAAAAAAAGTTGGCAAATCCTAACTAACTTACTTGTGTCAGCGCCGCTCGCCAGGGCCGGCCTTAGGCCTTTAGGCGCCCTGTGCGAGAAAACTTTACAGTGCCCCTCAGTGACCACACCCCTCAGTGACCACACCCCCGTAACCACACCCATTTTTCCCAATATCCGCACCATTTAAAGACAGCTATTTTGTTAAGCTGCAAAGAAACATTAAAAAGTATGATAAAAATAAAACTTGTATTCATTATAGGTATAGGTATTAAACTTGTCGGCACAATATAAGTATTCTTATCAAATAAAACAAGAGAAGGTAAACAATAAATGTCAGACTACAATAGAGTCTATAAAAATAAAGTGTCAGGATGTCATGCCGATCATCCGCTCTCTCCTGGCTGCAGAGGTTTCGGCTCCCGAATGCTGTGAAGGAGGAAGTGTGGGCAGGCGCATGCGCAGTCCAGATCACCGGAGGGGAGGAGGAGGAGAGCAACACTGACAGTGAATGGATGCAGCCAGGCAGCCGCGAGCGCCCATGCCAGACAGACTCTGTGGGACACAAGGAGTCTGCGATGGATCACAGACAACCACCATTAGGGGGGGGGAGGAGTATGCCTTTAATGTCACTTTAAGTGTCACTGAAAGTCCTCCACCGTTACATATCACCGCGAACGTTGGAGTACCAGCAATAATTCTATGGTCACCAATCACTGTTAACACTAATTGATAAGCAGTAAAAGCTTTAAAACGTCACTTATGGCCAATTTGGGGTACGGTAGTTTTTTGGGACTTCACGGCTAACCCAATTTTAAGGCTTGACATGTTTGGTGTCTATTTACCCGACATGACCAAAGAAATGTAGCAGAATACATTTTGTTTTAAATGTATGAAGAAAGATTATTTATTTGCAATGACATAACGTAGAGAAAACAGTTTTTGGTTTCGCTACTTTTTTTCTTTATATAGTAGAAAATGAAAACCCCCCCAGGGGTGATTACATACCACCAAAAGAAAGCTCGATCTGTCCCAAAAAATTGATGTACAATTAATTTGGGTATGGCGTTGCATGACTGAGCCGGTGCACCGAGCTGCATATGTGCGACTCAGCGTACAGAAAAAAAATAATTGCCGCATGGGAGAAAGCAGCTTTTACTAACACACAATGTAGAATGACAACAATCAGACTGTAACACTGACACACAATGGAGAATGACAACATTAAGACTGTAACACTGACACACAATGGAGAATGACAACAATCAAATTGTAACACTGACACAGGATAATATGAAAACAAAATTGTGTCAGTGTTACAGTTTGATTGCTATCATTCTACACTGTGTGTCAGTATAATATTCAGATTTCTGCCATACTATCCTGATGTTAATGTTACAGTCTGACTGCTGCCATTCTACATGGTGTGTCAGTATTACAATCTGACTGCTGCCATTCTACATGGTGTGTCAGTATTACAGTCTGACTGCTGCCATTCTACATGGTGTGTCAGTGTTACAATCTGATTGCTGCCATATTATCCTGGTGTCAATGTTACAGTCTGATTGTTGTCAGCCACCATAGTGTATCAGTATTACATTCTGATTGTGTTCATCCTATATTGTGTGTCAGTGTTACAGTCTGATTGCTGCCATTCTACGTGGTGTGTCAGTGTTACAATCTAATTGCTGCCATACTATTCTTGTGTTAGTGTTACAGTCTGATTGTTGTCATCCTACATTGTGGCAAAACAGATACTTTGGGAAACACACTACCATTCAGGGTAACACACTGACATTCGGACCGGTATATTAATGGGAGACCAGGACTCCGGTGATCGGTCACATTCTCGGCATTATACCACCCACCTTAGTGCCATCCCGAAAATCAGACAGTTCGGC
This sequence comes from Nanorana parkeri, assembly GCF_000935625.1. NCBI lineage: Eukaryota > Metazoa > Chordata > Amphibia > Anura > Dicroglossidae > Nanorana > Nanorana parkeri. The sequence goes on from NW_017307352.1 coordinate 314,358, forward strand.
TTTGCTCGAGGTCGTGATGCGTTTTCGAATGCCCTCATCAAGAGCCACAACCCCCGCCATCTTCACCGAGCTCTGACGTCACGTTTCTAACGAGACCCTAGCAGAGTTTCAGCGCATGCGTACTTTCCCCCTCGCGGCACAGAGCCGAGAGCGCATGTGCAATATTGTATCCTCCGGATATGTCGACTACTAAGAAGTTGCTTTCTTTCCGGTTATACCATACTTATACGGGGTTAAGTCACACAATCCGGATTAATCGACTTCTTAAGGAAGCGTAGTGCTATAGAACTAACTAGAGCTGCACATATGAAGCTTTGCAGGCAAAGCTATTCACAGACACATTAAATAAGACTTAATGAATAAAGCGCTAATTTTGGTTTTATCAATTAAAAGTAAATCCCGAATGGATTAAAGCGACAGGAGGAAGGAACAGATATCGCACGGTAATGAAAGCTTGTAGCTAAAGTGACAAAACTGAAGGAAAACAAGCAGCGGCATACAGGCTCAAATAAGCCCTGTGGTATGTCCGGGCTATAGAAGATCGTACAGGTAGGTGATCAGTACGGTGAGTACTCACCACTTATAAGCTCAGGGGGTTCTGTAGTGTTTGTGTTTAACTTAAAAGGAAACGATTTAGTATTTTCCTTTGCGGCCAAAATGTAGTCTGTTAGTTTTTCTGATATTTATGTAAACAACGAAGTTTTAGTTTTGGTTTAACCACTTCAAGACCAGGTGTTTAGACCCCCTTCCTGGCCAGGCCATTTTTCAGAGTTCAGCGCTGCAGTACTTTGACTGACGTTTATTCCGTCATACAACGCTGTACTGAAAATAATTTTATACCATTTTTTGGGGGACAGATAGAGCTTTCTTTTGGTGGTATTTAATCACCACTGGGGGGTTTTATTTTTTACTATAATTTGGAAAAATTACAGAAAAATTTGAATTTTTTTTTACATTGTTAGGAAACATTTATTTATTACCCAGTTTTTTGGTAAAATATAAAAGATCGGGTCACGTCGGGTAAATAGACACCAAACATGTCAAGCTTTAAAATTGCGCGCACCCGCGAAATCGCAGAGAACTACCATACCCAAAATTGGCCATAGGCGACACTTTAAAAGCTTTTACCGCTCATCAGTTTAGTGTTATCGGTGATTGATGGCCCTAAAATTATTGCTCTCACTCCGACGTTCGCGGCGATATGTAACATGTGCGGCGTAATGGGCGCAATCGTCTTTTTTGCACGTATGCGCCCCCAACGCATGCGTGTATGTATAGGTGGGGACTTTTTTTTAAAAAATTGTTTTTTTATTCTTTATGTGTAACTTTACATTTTTTTGGGGGGGGACTTAATTTTTTTTTTTTCACTAAACTTTATTGCTATCAGGGGCTCGCACCGGACACAGCGGAGCCCGGGATCAGCGAGACAACGGCGCGGAGGGGGGGGACCGATCGGCACCCTATACACGCGATCCGCCGGCTCTAAAGCCGGCGGATCGCTTGTATTGTAACAGGCATCGCTGCCTGTTTTTAAGACGCCCGCTCAGATCTAGAGAGCTCCGGGCCGGGCGTTTTTCTACTACGGCCGGCCCGGAGGCAGTTAATCACCACTGGGGTTTATTTTTTACTATCGCTTGTATGGTAACAGCCATTGCTGCCTGTTTTTAAATAACGGCCATATCCCGTTCACACGCGTGAGGGGGCGTGTCTGAGCGGACGTCTAAAGACGCCCACTCAGATCTAGAGAGCTCCCGGCCGGCCGTTTTTTTACTACGGCCGGCCCGGAGGCAGTTAAACTACTTTTGCAGTTGATCATTAGAACTCTCTGCATCCAGTAATGTAAGAAGAGTTAATTGATCTCCTCTGGATGTGAAGAGAAGATACAAATGTTTAATCGTTTGGTTTTCTGTTTTTAATGGAGAAAACAAAACAATGTTACAAGTCTCCTGAAATCTGTAGAACAAGCTGATCCGTTTTGTTCTGATTCTCAAAACTGTTTACTCAAAAAACAGATCACCCTCCATATGATGATGATGGCAATCTGCTACAACCTGCATATTACATTGTTTTACTGAAAATCTGTAAGCCCTAGAAACACAAAGTAAAACGAAATAAAAACTAGGTACAAACTTTTCTTTTTTACAGAAAAAAGTACAAAGATTTTAGTATTATTCATCATCCTCATCCTCATCATTCTGCATAAGTATTACTTGTATTTTATTTATTTTTTGAAAATAAAGGACAGAGTTTATCCTTTATTTTTTACTTGGTGTTTTTAAGACTTACACAAAGTCCATATTCCTTACCCCACTCCTTACCGGATATCCCAGAAATAACGGGTGCTTGTAATGACTGTGGCTGGCACCGCTCAAAATCCAATAACAAATGCAGATGTCATCAGCACTCCAGCAGGAAGATTCATATCAGTGCAAATCCACTTTATTGATAGATGTCATGATGACAAGCGCTTTTGGAACCACGCAGAGTCCCCTTTATCAGGCTCGATAAGGATATTCTTACTCTAAGACATGCATACACAGAAATACCTGGCGAAGAAACCCTGCGTGGTTCCGAAACATTGCATGTTTCATATTATGCTGCAAGAACATCATTAAAGATGGCATTCTTAAGCTGAATGGTATGCAGATAAGATATTTCAATGCATTCTAACCAGGGGCCTCTGTGTTGCAAGGCAGACATGCTAACCCACTGAGCCAGAGCACTGCAGAAATATAAACCCATTTGGTTTTGAAGGTTTTGATTACACAAACTTGGTGTGGTGTATGGCATGTGACAGATCTGCGTTTCAGAATGAATGTGGAAATCCTACCAGTGTGCCATTCTTTGGACCCAAATATCAGTGCCACCAGCTAGTTTTGAGGCTGCCACTGCTTTCTTTTGCACAGCCTTGGAAGGCGATTGTCATTCTGTGGATTTGCCAGGCCAAATCTACAGTTCTCACTGGCAGGTTGTGTCAAGCAAAGGAATGCCATGGAAATCCTTGAGAAGCAGTAACCTTGGAAGCTGCACAGCTGGTAAAGCAGCTGATAGGCATTTAAAGCACATAGATTTCTGCTGCTCTGTCGGGATGTTTTCCACTTCCATCCTGTAACTATGGGGAGCAGCATTGTCACCCTTGGGGCCCATTCACACCACCTCCACATCATCACCAGACCAAATAGTTTCCAGACCCAAAATGCATCCTAATGTCTCCCTATGGTATGTCTGGCCTCTATTCACATCAGCGCAGTCCGTTCCGGACCAGAAAAATACTGCAGGTCTCATTTTATGTGGTCTGGAATGCGCTGGAACTGCGGGCAGGTTCACACCAGATCTGGACCAGAAAATGGTGTGAACCTGCCCATGCGCCTTGCGATTTTCCTACGGCAGCCCCATCCTGCCCCAATTATCGCAAGGTTCAATCAGCTGTAGTTACCAAAAAAAAAAAAACACCTGGACGAATTGCGGTAATTGCACGTATTTTCGTTTGCGCGTTATCAGTGTTAATGGTACGAATTTTGACGTACGAAAACGCCACCAACTTTGCAGAAATTGTACGATCGACAGAAGTTTTCCAACCCGCTGGTTAGTCAAAAGTCGATCGATTGTACAGTATTTGCAGTTGTGCACTGCCCATCAACCTTACGAATATCGGACGAAAACGCGATCGCATACGAAAATCGGGCCATATTCGTAAGGTGTATGGGCAACTTTACACATGAAGTGTATTAGGACTATAGAACTGGTTGGGCAGCACAGTGACTTAGTGGTTACTGGTTTGCACTGCTGTCTTGCAAAACTGAGGTCCTTGATTTAAATCCGGGGGTTTCCGCCAGGTACTTCAGTTTCCTCCCACACTCCAAAGACAAGCTGGTAGGTTAATTGGCTCCTGTCTAAATTGGCTCTAGAATGTGTGCATGTGGGAGAGGGACCTTAGATTGTAAGCTCCTTAAGGGCAGAGACCTTGAGGGCAGAGACTCATTGTACAGTATGTAAATCGTTGTGTACATTCTCAGCACTATATAAATACTTGTAATAAATAATTAACTAGAACACCTACCCCTCTGCTCTTCATAATATAGGGGGAGGAATTCTGTAATCCACAGAACTAAAAACAGGCAAAACATGCATAGTGTGTGACGGATTTCAAGCTTACAGGATTTCTTGCAGATCAACTGGTATTTTCTTGCAGTTATCTAACAGATATTACTTTTAACAGTATATTTAACAGACCAAAAGGGAGAAAATAAGAGAAGTTCATTGTCGGCATTTATATACTTCTAAATAAGGCGTATTCAGTATTTCCTACTGATCTAATTTTGCTTTATTCAGATCGGTTTTTAAACTGGTCAAGGCAAGTGCATGTTACACATTACACTTTACGTGCAGCTACTGAATCCTACAGGCTCAAAATAATTAGAGGTGCACCGAAATGGAAATTTCAAAACCGAAACTACATTGAAATAAAAAAATTGTCAAACCGAAACCAAAAATTTTTTATTTTAATTTTTTAAATTTTTAAAAAAATATTGTATTTTTTATAAACTTTTTACATTTTTGTAAATATTTTTATTCATTTTTTATTAAATGTTATTTACATTTAGGGGCTTCGGGGAAATATTAGTGGTCTAAACAGACCCCTGGGCCTCCTGGAATGCAATTCGGCCGGCTCACTTTGTTTTGGGGTGGGAGGGGACGTGACGGTGCATTAAACTCAATGGCACCGCAGCCCATGTGTCAATGCATTGAGGAAGCATATCCTATGGACATCTTCAATATGTACGGTTTAATATCGAAATACATATTTTATTTATAGTTTTTAACCAGAGATACCCTTTTACTTAATTAGCAGTTTTATTTGCAGCCAAATAAACAGAGGGAAATATCCCTCTCTAAGGCTTACTGAGCTAAAATATCATTAAGGTGAAACTGTAAAATGTGGATGTTGGATAGAATTGGAGCCATAATTGTTAGCAGCCTAACTACAGAACTTCTCAGAAATTATCTGGTAGTCTAAAGGTGGCCATACACTTTACAACCTTCTCAAGACTTTTGTCTTGCGAGGGTTGTAAAGTACTTAAAAAAACGTACGATCTGCCCATCTTGGACAGGCAGATTGTGCTTGGGATCATCGCAAGCCCGCCCCCCTGAGGGGCGGGCTTACGATGACTGCAATGAGGGGCGGGCTTACGATGACTGCAAACGGGCTGTGTGCGTACACCGGCCCGTTCGGCAGTTGTCAAACCACTAACTCGGGTTTTCTAGCCTGCTGGTTCGACTGAAGACGTGCGACCGTACAATAGAAACGGTCGCACGCCTTCCATACACTGCGCGATTCTCGTACGATCGCGGGATTTCCCGCCATTCTCGTACGAGAATCGTGCAGTGTATGGGCACCTTAACAAGCAATGTAATTATGCAGCTGGGAGGATGTGAATGCATGGATACATGGATGTTTAGGGGGCATACGAAGAGCTCTCAAGAACTGTTCAGTAGTGTTAACTGTATATAGATGCAGTTATAGCTTTACCAGTAGAAAATCCATTTAAATGGGCACATTTTATGCTTGTGCTAGAGTTCCCTAAGAAAATACTGTATATGCTTGTGTAAGGTTTTTACTGTATGCAAAATGGCAGCCACTGCAAAGCATTCTCCTAGTGTCAGGTCACAAAACAAACATACACTTAATTATAGAGTGCTTTCCAAGGTTCTATGTTTAACTGTTTTGTAAAGCATGGCTGTCCTAACAGAGCATCATATACAGACCCAGCTTGTGTTCTCCCTTTTTTGTCTGTTTTAAATATACACAGGGATTGACAAATTTTAGGGTGTTTCACCAGTCAGCATGACCAGACTGTAGCCTTGCAATTTATGTTAACATTTTTTGGGACAGATGGAGCTTTCTTTTGGTGATATTTAACCACTTCAAGACCAGGTGTTTAGACCCCCATACCCAGTATTGGCCAGAGGCGACACTTTAAAAGCTTTTACCGCTCATCAGTGTTATCAGTGATTGATGGCCCTAGACTTATTGCTCTCACTCGGACGTTCGCGGCGATATGTAACATGTGCGGCGTAATGGGGGCAATCGTCTTTTTTGCACGTATGCGCCCTGACGCATGTTTGCATGCGTGTATGTATGGGTGGGGAGTTTAAAAAAAATTTTTTTTATTCTGTGTAACTTTTTTTGGGGCGGAACGTAATTTTTTTTTCTTCCACTTAACTTTATTGCTATCCCATACGGGGGCTAATAAACCCCCCCCTATGTGATAGCAAAATATGTGACAGGTCCTCTTTATGGAGACATCAGGGGTCTCCAAGACCCCTAATGTCACCTAGGACCCCCCAAAAGAAGCTGATGAAGCAGAGATCTGCTCCATCAGCTTCTTTCCAGCTTCTGAAGCTGGAGAGTGACACAAGAATGCGGAAGTGATGTATTATACAACACTTCCGCATTCTTGCAGAGGAGAGGGGACCGGAGGGAGCTCGTGTACCGAGCTCTCTCTGATCCCCTGTGACACAGCCGACATGCTGATCCCGGGCTCGCACCAGGGCACAGCGGAGCCCGGGATCAGCGGGACAACGGCAGGGGGGGGCCGCGGAGGGGGGACACCGATCGGCACCCCATACACGTGATCCGCCGGCTCTAAAGCCGGCGGATCGCTTGTATGGTAACAGGCATCGCTGCCTGTTTTTAATGCGCCCGCTCAGATCTAGAGAGCTCCGGGCCGGCCGTTTTTCTACTACGACCGGCCCGGAGGCAGTTAATCACCACTGGGGTTTATTTTTTACTATATAATGAAAAAAGTACCTTACGTTATGTTTAAAAAAAAAAAACATTTATTCTTACCATATTTTTGGTAAAATATAAAAGATGGGGTCACGTCGGGTAACGACACCAAACATGTCAAATGTTTAAATTATTTCCGCCCGCAAAATCAAAAAAATCGTACACAAAATTGGTCATAGGCGACGCTTTAAAATCTTTTACTGCTAGTGTTAATAGTGATTAAAGGCCCTAAAATTATTGCCCTCACTCTGACTTTCGCAGTGATATGTAACATGTGTGACGCAATGGGCGCAATCACCATTTTCACACGTAGGCGCACCCAACGCATGTGTATGTGGGGGCAGGGGACTTTAAAAAAAAAAATTATTTGACTTTACATTTTTTGGGGGGGGGCAACTTTTTAATTTTGTTCAATTTTTTTTTATTCACTTCACTAAGAAGCCCCCTATGTGATGGCCAATTTACACAGACAGGTCCCCTTTATGGAGTCTCTAGGACCCCTAATGTCAACCTAGGGACCCCCAGAGAAGCTGATGAAGCAGAGATCTGCTTCATCAGCTTATCCCCAGCTACAGAAGCTGGAGAATGACAGCTGAATGCGGAAGTGATGTAATATACATCACTTCCTGCATTCGGGGACAGGAGAGGAGTTCAGAGGGAGATCATGTAACGATCTCCCTATGGAAAGCAAAACAAATGGCAAACACAATCATCAACTCATAACTTGCTTTCAAGCAAGGTGCACATGGAAGGGCTTTAAACAGTACAACTGCAAAAAGTTTCCCAGCACACTCACCAGCCAGCATGCAAAAAAGAAAAAAAATAACCTCTCTAACCGCTAAGGTTAAAAACAGAGGTTTTAGATACACGTCTTCTGCAGAATATGTGAAAGCCGCACTGCCTCGTCAAGGCTCTTCTGTGTAGTGCGGTCCTAACTCTAACCTATGAGAGTCTCCACCTTGGAGCACATGTGGCAAAAGATAAAATTGGGTGCAGGTTCGCCATGAGGCAGCCCAACCTCCTTAAAGGCACAAAGACACACAAGGGACCCCGCACATCACAACGGCAGCTGAGACTCCCAGTGTGTCACTGCACCAATCTCTCTCTGATCTACAGTGACAGAGCAGCCCTGCCGGTCCTGGCCGCACCCGGCACAGCTGATCTCGCTGTAAGGAAAATAAAAATACTCTACAAGTGGTGTAAATTTCAAATGTCTGATAATTTGTCTAGGACTGGCCTGCCCAGAAAATTCAACCCCAAGAGCTGACCATAAGATGCTAAAATAGGTCCCTTTTAAAACACATAATTTAATTGTGAGGGGTTCAGGTAACTCCTGCAACAGTTGGGATCAAAGTGCATGCTTCTACAATTAAAAACTTTAACTTGGGTGGGAAGTGAGCTAGGCAAAAGCCTTTGCTGTCCAAAAAGAACATAGAGCAAGACTGCAGTTCGGAGACTGGAACAATCAAGATCAAGTTGGTTGGCCTGTTGAAATTGTTGAAAAAGTCAACAATTTCCAAGGGGTGGTCTTAATTTTTCACATGACTGTATATGCTAACTGCTGCTGGTAATGAAAAGGTTCTGTGGCTATCATGATAAAGGGCTTCACTAATTATTAAGTCACTGACCTTTAACAATCGTGCCGCCAGTGAACTCTTGCATACTAGTCCCAGGTCAGTGACTCACTAGACATTGAATCCAGGGTCAGGATGATTTATTTTGCCAGAACTCACTGTATTGTCTTAACACCTAAACTTCTTTTTTTTTGTTGTTGTTAAAGAACATTAGTTAACCCTAGGAGGAGACTGGGATTAATTTGTATACAGAATGTCTTGAGTGTCCTGATATTGTTATTCTTGACTCCCCATTAGTTAATTTTTCTTTACAAAGTCATCTCAGATAGTTCACAAGGGAAAATGTGCAACATACAGCGAGGCATTTGACTACAACATCTGTTGTCTCTCTTGGCTATTGTTGACATCAAATATAATATTGTGGTTTTGGATCAGTAGAGTCCAGAATTTGGAAGAAATGTGTATAATACAGTTGATGTGGAATGTGATGATTCTTACCAAGTGTTCATTAAATTATCTTCCCATACTATGCAGGTCAAACTTCAGCTTTCCACAAGTTTGATGGGTAATTTCACAATTGATGATGCATTTGAGGTGTCTATTGAAGACACTGGACCAAGATTTGGGGCCCTGCATTTTAGTGGAGATGAGAATCAGCAGAATCGGCATAAATATAAGGTGAGTTTAAATATAAAAATGTAAAGTAAGCCTATTTATCACAGTAAAGCTTAGCATTGAAATCCCTAGGGTGGACTTTCATTAGAATTTTTAGTAGGGATGCACCAATACCATTTTTTCCATACCGAGTACAGGTACCGATACATTTACTTAAGTGCTTGCTGATGCCAATTACTGTTTTACTTATTTATTTTTGTCTCATGTCACAGCTTTTGTAAGACAATACAGACTAATGGTTTTAGGACAGTGGTGGAACGCCAGGGCCCAGTCGCAGCTGCAACCGTTGCACCCCTAGTAGTTCTGCCACTGACTCCAATCTGTAAAGGGACTGCAAATTCCAGCATTTTGGGGTTAAAAATGGGCAAGCAGAATACACATTAATGGGTACTCCACTAGACTACAGATTGAACAATAGCATGTAATGCCAGGCTGCGGCAAACAAAGCTAGCAGACTACTGTCATGCATTAAAAAGGGGATGTATTCTAGAGACAAAGCAATAATTTTGCCACTTTTATAGATCACTGGTTCAGCCTCATCTTGAGTATGCAATTCAGTTTTGGTCCCCAATCCCCAGAAAAGATGTCTTCGAGCTAGAGAGTCCAGAGAAGGGCAACAAAACTAATTAAAGGAGAACTATGAGATGAGTGATTTCCACTCACCTCATAGTTCTAGCCGACCTACAATTTAACCACAAAGTACGCAGTGCAGAATACCACCAGCTATAGAGGACTACAAATCCCAGCAATACATTATACAGGAATGCAGAACAGTATGAAGCTACATACTCTCTGTTGCTCACCAGGGTTGTGCTGCATCTGAGGCTTGCAGGGTGCAGGGCAGGGTCTTGCAGGGTGTCAGGAGGATGTGCGGGGTCTCGCCAGGGCGGGCGCAGGTGGTTGCGGGTCTCTTGAGAGCTGTGCGGGAAGGGGGAGTTTGACATCTGTGGCCGGACTTCTGCTGTAAACAGTTCACTTTGGGTAAAGTAGACACTTTTACAGCAATTACAGGTATAACCAAACATAACAGATACTGAAAGCTAATTGTAATTTTTTTGCAATATCTTATAGCATCAAATTTTTTGTAATTTTGGCTGTACTTTTTTCGAAAAACAATTGAAGGATTACTACTGTTGATCAAATTTTCAGTTTCAACTAAAAAAAAATATACGTTTGCCCTCCTAGTTCTACTGAAAAGTGCCTGTTAACATAAATGCTTTGTTCATTTGCAGCATAACTGCCAGGCAGCGAGCATTCTCAGGAGAGATCAGCAATGGCAGCCTACCCTATTTATTATTATTATTATTATTATTATTATTATTATTATTATTATACAAGATGTATATAGCGCCAGCAGTTTGCGCAGCGCTTTACAATATAAGGAAAGCATGACAATTACAATACAATTCAAGAGAAGAAGGTAAGGAGGGCCCTGTCTGTGAGGGATTACAATATAATTGGGAGGGGCAAGTGATGCATGAGCAGGTAATTCTCTCAGTACAGTATTTCTTTGAAGTGATATTCAGACACAGCAAATCAAGCTACTACCTCTAAGCTAGTAGATGAACAGTTGCTGGAATCTGCGCTTTTTCTGTTGTGATCTTGTACTAGGCAGGAAGTTCAGGGAAGCTGAGCTGAGAGACTTGGAAGCAGCTGTTCAGAAACATGATGACTGCAAGTGTTGGGCAAAAATGTAAAGCAATGCTTTGCTTGGCATTGTACAGTAAATTTGTTCTGGATTTATTATTGGGAAAAAAAACATTGAGAGTTTAATACTACTTTTAATATGATCTGTAAACCTGGGCAGTTGAAACAGAAGGTTTAGTGTTGCCTTTCTCTGACCTAAAAATATGGGTGTTCTGAAATAATGATATCCCCTGTCCTTCTTCTTTTTTTTTTTTTTCCCCTTCCCTACACACAGTATGTAGGTTGGATCTTGGGAGTCAGGGTAGCTGCATTGTTTTTGCTCAGAAACAAATCAATCTAATTATGTGGATAAGGCAGAGAGTGGTGGGGGCTAGTAGGATTATTGTAGCCCAAGGTATGGGTGACAACGCTGCCTGGGATTTAAGTACAGTAGATGCGTTGTGTTGTCAGCTCAATCAGGAAGTTGGCACACTTGATTTCTGGTAGATCAACAGGTATTTTTCTGTATGAGCAGCATACTTGCATACATTAACCATGGAAAATGTGCATATATTTGGGAGATTTGTTGCATTTCATTTTTTCCCCCCCTTACTTTAAACCAGTATGTCAAACTAATCAGACTTGGGCAGCTGAAGTTGGATCAGATATTTTCTGTACAAATTATAGCTGGCCTTACCCATTCCTGTTTCCCTATTTAATGGTATGGTTGCCCTCATTGACCAATGGGGAAGATATACTGTATATCTCTTTAGCCATGTATAAACGTAAGGCATCCACATACTTCTTCCTGAGGACCTCGGAGAGCACTTTTAATGATGGCATGACCCTATACACGTCAAGTAAGTACAACACCAGACCATAGTTACTGAAAGGTGAAATGGGACAGGTTCCATCTGCGTACTCCCTAAAGGTGGTTCAAATCACTGGCACCTAATAATGGTTCCAATTGCATGTATTTGAAGAGGTGGTGTATAGGGGTGCACTTCAGTTTTTAGCCTGACCAATCTGCATTTTCATTTACTGAGATAAAAAAAAAAATGAAAATACCATTTATGTTTCATATGTTCAAGTACATCACCTTCCTCTGTGGGCACTGTTTTATGTTCAAATATGTTGAAAAAGTCAATTTCCATGTGGTATAATTATTTTTTCACACGACTGTATATGGATCTATTGATTATGCTTATTTTGTAGTTTTCATTTAAGGTAATCCTTGCTTATGTATTTTTCCTCAACCTATCCTTGGTTAGAATTTATTGAGTTCTCCATTAAGTAAAGTCTAGTCCGCATGTTTTGTAACTTGTTGTGCTCTTATATAAATCTTGATTTGTATGCTTTACTGAGTCAGGATAACATTAAGAATGATTTAAATGTCATGTCAGGAAAGTTAACTTGCACCCTGTAGGAGTTCTTTCACTCGCCCCTCCAGTGCTGAGTCACAACACTCCCTCACTGAAAACTGCATGTTCTCTGCATTTTATAGTGATTAAAGCTACAAGAATGCATGCCTACCTCAGTAATCCTTGACCTGTTTCTCATTCTTTCCCTCCCTGCTTTCAACAAAAGAAAGATCATTTTAGTTTTGTGTTCTTTGATGACGTATATATTAAATGGTTTGGTTTTTTTCTTCCCAGAACCTAGAAAATTATGAAGAAACAGAACGTGTGAAAATTAAAAATCTAGAAAGGTAAATGTAAAAACAAAAACAAATGTGTATTTTTTTTTTGTCCAGCCAATCTTGTGATTCATATAGATCTGGACAGACAGGAAGGGGACCCCACTCTTTTTTTTTTTTTTAGTTTTGCCACATGTGGTTAACCAGTTGACATCCGCGGTGTTAAACCCCCTTCCCATCCAGGCCATTTTTCAGTATTCAGCGCTGCGGTACTTTAACTGACAACAGGTTAAATTACTCCAGCTTCCAGCGACCTAAAAATGTTAGCCAGCACTATGCTTTTTAGTAGATCCTGCCTGACAGAACTTCTTTACATTGACTTGGCTTCATGTTGTGGGTCATCTGTGCGAGGTGAAAGCTCTCATCCACTCCTATGGACCCCGGCAGTGCTAATTTGATATATTTTCATCTTGTATGTGTGTGCGTATACAGTAATATTTATTTACAGTATATTTGTAAGCAAGTCTACCTCTGTTGGAAGTTAAACTTCTTCTAGCTGCAATGAGTGCCCTTCTCTTCCTTTTTTTTTTTTTTTTTTTTTTTTGTGTGAGTTTAGCTTAAACTGAAACTTTTGCCAATGCTGATCTTCTTAAAATACTACTTTTGTCTACCTGGTATGCATATATACTTTGTGATTCACTGACCCAAGTTAGTGTATCTATATAGTTACTTATTTGAATTGTTGATTCAGATCTTTGACTCAAAGTACTGAAGCAGGAGTCCACATGCTGTATTTATCTCCCCACTTTACTAGTGATTTCCCTGGGGCTTTGTGGCAGAATATTTTGCCTAGCTGTTTTGCTGGCTCAACAAAAAAAACAAAACAAGTCCTGCAAATTGTTGTTGTCACTGATAGACTTCCAATGTCCCTAAAAGAGTACCTGTCACTTCTTCTGTTGACCCCCTTGTAAAAATAACCTTAAAATAAGTATAAAAAAATAACAATGAAATGGCACGTTTAAAAGGAAAATAAAACCCTCAGCAAAGATGAAAATGGGCTTTAAATGACCTGCTTACCTATACAAGCATGGACATACTTAAGCACTGACTACATGACACACATATTGTGTATCCCCACAAACACCAACTAGAAAAGTAATCTTAGGGCCATCATTTATAGTGGTTTTAAGTTGTTTACCTCTTTTACAATTTTGGATATCCTAGATTTTCACCTATTTGCCAGTTTGTGATATATACAGGTGAAACTCGAATAATTAGAATATCGTGCAAAAGTTCATTTATTTCACTAATGCAACTTAAAAGGTTAAACTAATATATGAGATAGACTCATTGCATGGAAAGGTGCAATATTCTAGGCTCAAAGTGTCCCACTCTAATTAGCTAATTAAGCCATAACACCTGCAAAAAGGGTTCCTGAGCCTTTAAATGGTCTCTCAGTCTGGTTCAGTAGGAATCACAATCATGGGAAAAATATTTGTTTTTACTGAAAATGAAGATTTCACTGTTTCCTAGTTGTCATTTTACATTGCCCCTTTTTTGTTTGCTTATTTTTACCATCTAGTCACTCTTTTATCCCATCTATGAAGAACACTGCTTTTAAGTTAACATGTCATGAGAGAAATATAGGGACTGCCAGTTGCTGGTCTCCTTTTTTAAAATACTAGTTACCTGGCTATCATGTTTACTCAGTATCTGTAATACTTTTTGAGCCATTGTCCTGGAAAATTACAAGTTCTTATCTTCATACTTCTCATTAGGTCAGCAATTCAACATATTAAAGCAGGTGGTCAGGATGACAGCCAGGCAACTCCCTGTTTTGAAAAAGTGGACAGCAATGGCTTTTTTTTTTTTCTTCTCATGGCAGGTTTACTTTTAAAGGATACCTGCACAGAGAGCAGTATTTTTTCCATTGCATCAGCTTGATAGCCAGTACAGATGATCTCCAAATTGGCCTGAACCTGAGCTCCTCTGAACCCAGAAGGGGGCTACTTCTGCAGCTACCTAACTAGCTGCAGCAGAGGAATTCCCCTGACAGAAGCTCCCACCCTTCCACACTTCATCCAAAACAAAAATATTTGGCTGGAGCTGAGTTTTCAGATCTGTAGTTATTTGGGAAGACCTTGTTTTCATTATTAATATACAACATTTACTTTGCATGAAAGAGTCCCTAAAAGTTAGAAATTGCATTGAGGGGAATGTTATCAAAACTGGAGCAGCTGTGCATGTCAACCAATCAGCTTCTCTCTTATTTTCCTAACTGAGTAAACTGAAGAGAGACGCTGATTGGTTGCCATGGGCAACTGCTCCAGAATCTGTCTGCTCCAGTTTTGATAAATTCCCCCCATTGCTTTTAATCCACGTTGGCCAAGTGCTCCATTTGCTTTTTATACAGTATACACCTAGCTAAATAATATATTTGTTGGCTGTTATAATAAAGTATGGTAATAATATTGTCTAACATTGCTTTCTTTTTATTGTAGGGGCTTGTCAACCCTTTCTTCTCACAGTTCCCAATGCTCATTCAGTACCATTAGAAAATACTAGTTACCTGGCTATCATGTTTACTCAGTATCTGTAATACTTTTTGAGCCATTGTCCTGGAAAATTACAAGTTCTTATCTTCATACTTCTCATTAGGTCAGCAATTCAACATATTAAAGCAGGTGGTCAGGATGACAGCCAGGCAACTCCCTGTTTTGAAAAAGTGGACAGCAATGGCTTTTTTTTTTTCTTCTCATGGCAGGTTTACTTTTAAAGGATACCTGCACAGAGAGCAGTATTTTTTCCATTGCATCAGCTTGATAGCCAGTACAGATGATCTCCAAATTGGCCTGAACCTGAGCTCCTCTGAACCCAGAAGGGGGCTACTTCTGCAGCTACCTAACTAGCTGCAGCAGAGGAATTCCCCTGACAGAAGCTCCCACCCTTCCACACTTCATCCAAAACAAAAATATTTGGCTGGAGCTGAGTTTTCAGATCTGTAGTTATTTGGGAAGACCTTGTTTTCATTATTAATATACAACATTTACTTTGCATGAAAGAGTCCCTAAAAGTTAGAAATTGCATTGAGGGGAATGTTATCAAAACTGGAGCAGCTGTGCATGTCAACCAATCAGCTTCTCTCTTATTTTCCTAACTGAGTAAACTGAAGAGAGACGCTGATTGGTTGCCATGGGCAACTGCTCCAGAATCTGTCTGCTCCAGTTTTGATAAATTCCCCCCATTGCTTTTAATCCACGTTGGCCAAGTGCTCCATTTGCTTTTTATACAGTATACACCTAGCTAAATAATATATTTGTTGGCTGTTATAATAAAGTATGGTAATAATATTGTCTAACATTGCTTTCTTTTTATTGTAGGGGCTTGTCAACCCTTTCTTCTCACAGTTCCCAATGCTCATTCAGTACCATTAGTAGCAGTACCCAACTGTCCAACCAAGAGTGCTTCAGGTAATCACTCTATACCTTCTTCATATCGGCTTTTAAAGTCAAACTCCAGGATAAAAAAAATTTACACATCACGCTTGTGTCATGAGCAGGCAACAGCATGCTGCTGTGTGTGTGTGTGTTCGTTCGTCTTAAAGCATATTTCTGGCCTTCAATGTATGCAAATCCACACTCCACATCCAGGGCCTCGATGTAAAGAAGCTTATTCCCAGGGATCTAAAATGTTACAAGTAGGGATGCACAGATACTAGTATTGGTGCCAATACAGAGTATTTGGGTGAGTATTCGTACTCGCCCAAATGCTCTGATACCTTCCGCGATACGGGAACTTCCGGTCAGAGGAAAATTTCCTCTGACCGGCAGTGCCGTAGGGGAACATGGAGCGGCTTCCTGGGCAATCAGCATTGAGCCAGCTGGACAGCTTCCTGATTCATTACTCGCCGGCCAGCTTCCTGATTGGCCAGGAAGCCAGCTCGATGCTGATTGGCCGGGAAATGGGCTTCCCACCAAATCACAATCGATCCAGCCAAACAACATGGAGCCGACTTCCTGAGCACTCAGGAAGTCCCTGCAGGAAGCAGCGAGTGACAGTCACTGCTCTCTGCAGGGAGATGATCGGGAAGTGAGCGATCAACTGCTAATTTTGCAGGAGATAGAATAAATAAGATATACTTGCCTGATCAATTTTGTGGGTAATCCACCCCTTGTTCAAGCCCTGGTGGCAGTAGGTGCATGGTGGTGTACATAGCACTCAGCAGTGATATAAACAGGGAAACCACAGTAAAACTCCTCAGTGTCAACTCCTCCCATGCTCACCTCCAGGACTTCACCAGAGTCTCCCCTGTTCTGTGGGACTCATTACCCCAACCTGTCTGCCTATCTCCTACTCTGTCTACCTTTTTAGGCGTCCCTTGAGACTGATCTCTTCAGGGAAGTTTATCCAACCTAACCTCTAAAATATCAATCTCTCAAACAATTCATCCCCACACAGCTACCTCCTCATGTATCACTTCCCCCTCCCGTTGGATTGTAAGCCATCAGGGGCAGGCCCCTCCTCACCACATTGTCTTTAATTGTATTGTAATTGTAATGTCTTCCTTATATTGTAAAGCGCTGTTGGCGCTATATAAATTCTGTATAACAATAATAAAACGCAAGATACATACTCTATTCAAAACATCTGCAAAAGGCTAAGTGAATCTTTTTTAAAAAAAATGCTTGGCAACCCTGATGGAAAGATACAATTTTTAAATGATTTGTATTTTTTTAAAGTATATATTAACTGTAAATCAACTGTAGACATATGTGGATAATCACAGTTTGACAGTTGAAAAGATGCAATAGACTAGATTCACAAAGTTTTATCAAAAGAATACATATCTTTATTTTAGCTCATCTAACTGAAAATAGAATTTTTTTTTTAAAGTATCCTTATCTTGCTGTGTTTAGTTATGTGAATTAAGCATAATGTAACAAATATGAATCTACTTTCAAGAAGTGGTTATTAAAAATCTCAGGTTTAGTTTCCCAAATTGTATTGAAATTGTAACCCCTCACTGGAGCGAGTTTGGAGTGGTGGCTACTTTACAACACACATGGGGAACAACAAAGTATGCACCCTCCAGAAGGAAGGACAGTGTCTGCACGAATTCAGAGATGATTTGAGGATCTCCAGCTGAGTGATACACAAATAAGCTACATTTTTGTTATATTTGAATGCATTTTAAAATTTAACTCCTGAGTTTGTCATTTTAAGGACAAGGTTCCACCTTTTTTCCTGTCATGGTGTACTCTACTAGGTCTTTTGAGTGCCTCTATGATGCTTTTAGGCATCAGGCAACTGTTTCCCAAATTTGCAAGGTTGCTACCTGGTCTTCTCTTCATAAATGTTGCCAGGTGGATGTTCAGGCCTCTTCTGATGCCATCTTTGGAAGTACTGTCTTTCAGCTGCAGTCTTCCCCCAGTTTTAATATTTATGTGGGCCTGCTAGCGTTTTTCTTTACGGTGTTGCCTACTCTTCAGTTGGACTGCTTTTGGACGTCCCAATCATATGAGAACAACTACATTGACTCATAAACAAACAGAATTACATGATTTTTGCAGTTCCCACAATATCCATTTCTTGTTAATTATACATATAATAGATATTATTAGTTGAAAATATTATTAGTATAAACTATTAGACATGTGCGTTTCGTTCCCGAATCGAAATTCGGATGAAATTTCAGAAATTCGTAGATTCGGACCATCCGAATTTCCGAAATATAACATATACGAATCCGAAATTTCGGATTTGGAACGAATTTCGTCCAAATCCTGTGCGTGCACTGTTAACATTTAAACAGATAAAAACAAATTAAGAGAAGGATTTTAATGTCCCTTTAATAGTATAGACTAGAGCACAGCAACCAGAAATGACAAATGTGCCAATTCTGCTACCCCACCTCAAGTCGAATTCCGAAAACAGAATCCGAATTCCGAAACAGAATCAGAATCCAATTCATAGTTACATAGTTACATAGTATTTGAGGTTGAATAAAGACATTAGTCCATCAAGTCCAACCTATTAGGATCTCATTCTAGGAGTACCCGTACCCCTGTATATTACGGTCCCTTAAGAAATCGTCCAAAAGTTTCTTGAACAATTCCACATTATTTGCTGAAATCACCGCCTGTGGCAGTGAGTTCCAGACCCTAACTGATCTTACTGTGAAGAACCCCCTTCGCCCCTTGTGCTGGAATTTTTTTTCCACCAATTTTAGGTGATGGCCTCTAGTTTTTGTAACGGAGTTAATTTTAAACAGTTTATCGCTAATGTTGCTACCACCATTGAACATTTTGTACATGGAAATCATATCCCCCCTTAATCTCCTCACCTCTAATGTGAACATGTTTAAATTTAGTAGCCTTGTCTCGTAGCTCTGGTCCTCCATACCCCTAATTAGTTTGGTTGCCCTTCGCTGGACTTTTTCCAACTCAAGGACATCTTTTCTTAGTACTGGTGACCAGAACTGGACCGCGTACTCCAGATGAGGTCGAACCAATGATCTATAAAGTGGCAAAATTATAGACTTGTCCCTGCAATACATCCCCTTTTTAATACAGGACAAGACCCTGCTAGCTTTGTTTACAGCAATTCCCGAAACGAAACACATATAGGATCCGAATTCCAAAAACAAAATAAACGAAATCCAAAACTAAATTTTTTAGCCGCTGCACATGTCCATAAACTATAACTAGTTTGTTTATATGATAAACTTTAGTCAGAACAGTGAGGAGGGAAGAAAGTGAGTTTATGCTGCTGGGGAAAAGAGCATTAATGCAAACGTATTACTTTGCCCTTTATGGGCACACCACAGATTTTTTTTAATTTTTAAACATTTATCCACTAGACTTACAATTGGATCATAATTGTTGTTGTTCATTCTTCTGAGCAGTTGGACGAGACATCCCCTTGTACAGAAGAACAAGAAAGTTGTTGTGTCATCATTTCTTCTACTGCTGTTAGGACTGGGTGAGTGCCATCTTTCATCTGTCCTTCCCAGGCATCCTTCAGTCTTCATATATTCATGTCATCTTATTTTTTTTTTTATTTTAGTGTTTGTATTTGTGGGAATAGGACTGCAAGTGAGCCCATCACCAGGTATGTGTACCGTGCTTTGTTGTAGCTTAGCCCCTATGGAACCAAAGGACCCAGCTCTTTCCCTAAAGTAGAACTATGTGGTGAGTGCATTACACTCATCCCCATAGTTGGAGCCCTCGCGTGACATTAAAACTGTCACACGTCGGGTCTAGTTATCGGGAAATTAGCAAAAAGGTGCCACCGATCTGCTCACTTCCCGATCATCTCCCTGCAGAGAGTGGTGATTGTCAGTCACCCCTCTCTGCAGGGATTCTCCCCTCCCCGATCCTCCAGCGCTGACTAGAGGAATGGACAGGGTAGGGGGCGGGCACAGCTGGCTCTGCCTCTAGATACAGAACCAGTTGTTGCTCACGGAGCTGGATGGATCTCGACAGTATTGTGGGGATCCGTCCTGGCTGCAGCCAGCTTCCCAGGCAATTGAGAAGCTGGGCGGCGGGTAATGACACGCCGCCCGGCTTCCTGATTGCCCGGGAAGCTGGCTTCATGCTAGCAGATGCTACCAGTAGCTGTACTCTATATCGGTACTCGTACTACATACCGAAAAACCGCTATCTGTGCATCCCTAAATTCTGCACAATGATGTACAGTGGATATAGAAAAGAACCACCCCTCTTTTAAAATCACATTTTTTGTTGCTTTTCAGCCTGAATTTGTTTTGGGGTTTTTTTTTTTTTTAAATCCAGCTGCATTTACTTAGGGCCACTCAGTGCAACTTATAACATCCAAGTGAAAGATGGAACACCAACATGTCAGGGGGAAAAAAATCAAAAACAGAATCACTAAGTTGTAAAAGGGATCACCCCCCTCCTAAAAATGACTTGTAAACTCAATCAAGTGTAGCTAATCACCTTCTCAATGGCACACAAAGCCATTTGACTTTCAACTGTGGTCATTTTGATTTAGCTCAGCATGAAAAGAGCTTTTCTGGAGCATTTCAGTCCCTGGTAGTGCAACTGAAGCAAACCATCAACTATGGGTGGTAAGGCACTATCAAAAGATCTCTGGGATAAGGTTGTGGACAGGCACAAGTCAGGAGATGGATACAAAAAAATTTCAAAGGCTTTATCAATGCCTAGAAGCACAGTGAAGTCTATTATTAAGAAGTGGAAGGTATTTGGTACAACACAGACCCTCCCTGGATCAGGACGGTGCTCCAAACTGCATGAAGGAACCAGGAGGAAACTGGTCAGAGAGGCTACCAAGAGGCCTACAGCAACTCTGAAGCAGTTGCAGGAATTTATGACAGAGTGCTCATTGTGTTCATGTGACAACAATGTCACAAATTCTCACAAATGTGGCTTGTATGGGAGGGTTGCAAGAAAAAAGCCACTCCTCAAGAAAGGCCACATGCAGTCACGACTGAGCTTTGCCAAAACGCACCTTAAAGATTCTGAGGCCCCCTGGAAAAAGATGTTGTGGTCAGATGAGACTAAACTTGACTTGTTTGGCCTCAACACCAAACGATATGTCTGGCCAAAATCCAATACAGCTCACCATCTAAAAAAAACACAATTTCTACAGTAAAGCATGAAGGTGGTAATATTTACCACCCGTTATGGGGGTGTTTCTCTGCAGCAGGGACGGGAGCACAGGATAGAAGGAAAAATGGATGGTGCAAAATACCGTCAAATTCTTGAGGAAAATTTGCTGCCCTCTGCCAAAAAGTTGTCAATGGGGAGAAGGTTTACCTTCCAACATAACAATTGCCCAAAGCGCACAGCAAAAATGACCACACAGTGGTTGAAGGAGTAAAAGGTGAATGTCCTGGCATGGCCTAGTCAGAGCCCAGACTTGAACCCCATTGAAAATCTGTGGAATGACTTTAAGACTGCAGTCTACACATGGTCACTAGCAAATTTAGGAAGAGTGGGCAAACATTGCAAAGTCTAGATGTGCAAAGTTAGTAGTTACATATCCCAACAGACTAAAGACTATTTAAAAGCAAAAGGTGGTTCAAGAAAATACTGACACAAGTATTCCAACTTGTGTCAGTCTTCAATAGTGTAAGTAACATGCAGACAGGACTCCTGTAGTGTAAAATTGCAAAACGTAAACACTAGACATGTGCGATTCGTTCCGAATCCAAATTAGGAGATTCGGCTGTATCCAGACAGATGTAACGAATGCAAACGAATCCGAATTTACGATTCCGACATTCGTTAGCCGTAGTCTGTACGACATTTCGTTTGTTGGACTAAATTTCGTTGCAGCAAAGTGAAATTTGAGAAAAAAAATATATTTT
Source organism: Nanorana parkeri (assembly GCF_000935625.1). Lineage (NCBI taxonomy): Eukaryota > Metazoa > Chordata > Amphibia > Anura > Dicroglossidae > Nanorana > Nanorana parkeri. The sequence goes on from NW_017307352.1 coordinate 336,011, forward strand.
TCCCCCTGAAATTCCCGTTATTATGTGTCATGGCTTTGTTTGTCATTCACTTGCTGCTGATGTCATGGCTTTGGTAATGTCTCTGTTGATTTGACATTGATAAACAAAAGGATTGTGTTTAACATTGCCATCAGGAATACTGCTAACTTTTAGAACCAGTCCAAGATAGATGAAAGGTGTTTCCCTAACCCTCAGGAGCCATTAAAACCACACTGCATTCTTACAAACAGCCCACAAAACTTGCATTTTATCTTATCTGCTGGCTCCAATGCATTTTGGCAAAATTTGGCTAAATATCATAGCTTTTATTGAGTTTTCAGCAAAGCATAATATCGTAGTTTTGTTCCTATGTAATGACTACCAGTAAGGTGGTATTTTTTATTTTTAAAGTAGGTTTTTTTTTTTTTCTGCGTTCAACACAAGTGTTTTCTAACAAAGTGATCTAGTCCTAACCAAAGCTCATTGTACAGTGGCAGACTAAACATCAAGATAAAAGGCAGAGGAGGCTGTTTGTGTGGCAGTATCTGCTGTAGTTTTATAACCGCATCTAGGCACAAGGGCATTCAATTAATTCTGTTCTGCACATGCCAGATGCAATTTCAAGTTTGCAAAGTGCCTGAACTGACTACTCAAGAGACCAGAGAGCAAGAGAATGAGACATTCCATTTACAGTCTTATCTGTTGCTGGAAATATCTAAACTCTGAAGCCACCTCTGACAGCTGGCTGTAAGCTGCTTACCGGTCACAGTCAAATCTCCCATTTATTGCTTGAGGCTCCCATTGCTCAGCTCGGGAAGCAGTGCTAATTCAGAATCCGAACATACCACTGCAGCATCACCCATAGCATTTGCCTGCCCTGGTATTAGCACTACTTCTTGGTGTCAGGAAATGGAAACCTTCATATATATGTGGGAGCCACGGTTGTGATGGATAGGAGCCATGCTGACAGTATCTCTTTAATATGATCGTCTTTCTTCACAGCTGTCTCCAGTGCCATCTTTTTTGTACCTGGATTTCTGCTGCTGATTCCAGGGGGTAAGACCTTCTTTTTTTTTTTTTTCTTTTCATTGCTGTTGATGGATAACCTCTTTGTCACCTAAAGTAGAACTAAAGCCCCAACTTTTTTTTTTTAGTTTTGGATAAAGTGGAGATATATTTGGGGGGAGGGGGGGGGGGGCTGTTTTTGTCTCCCTTAGGGAGATTCACTCTTTTATTGGTCCTGGTGACCATTATCATCAAGAGCAAAAGTGAAAGAAAATCCCAAATTTTACATCATCACCAGAACATGACTAGAAGGGCAATCATCCAATGGGGACACTAGTTCTAGTGATCCTGCTGACAATGGATTCTCTTACTTTGGAGGGATTTCCTCACATATTGTGGCTATGGCACAGGAAATTAAGGGAAATCTCCCCAATCCCAATGATTTCTTTGTGACAGAATTTTTCCTTTTTTTTTTTAATGGATCTAATTGACTTTACAAATACAGTAAACTCTGTTATCCGGTATTCAGCTAACCAGAACTCTCATCTAACCAGAAAAAAAATCCCCTGTGTACCTGCTGATCTGCGGCATGTATTATCCTGGAAACGATTGTGTGCCTATTTGTCTTGATTTGTTTTATGTGTGTCTGTTTGTCTTTGCTTGTGATTTACTGCATTTCAATGTTGATATGAAGCCAATACAGAGTTTGTTATGGTATAGTATGGGGTATGGCATTAGTTGGACCACTTTTTAATAGTAGCACTCAAGCAACCAGAAACTACATTTATATGGCATCTACCAATCCCCATGGATGCCGGATAATGGGGAGTTTACTGTATATACAATTTCACATATTCACCACTTAATCTTTTTTTATAATCTGGTTTACATCAGTTTGTGGGAATTATGTAAAGATGAATGGCCCTTTCACGAGACTGTCCAGTTATTTATGAAGGAAAAAACACCCCTCCAGGTCAACTGTAAACATTGCAAAAATGTCAGCAAACCCTGAATGCAAATTCATACCTCTTTCTGTTCTTTATATTGAACTAGGCCATGCCATTGCCTTTGCAAAAAGTGACTGCTAAGTGGGAGTGTCTGCCTACTTTCAGAACAATGGGGCCGAGCATTCTTTTAATCGGAAACACTGCACATCCCCTTGCAGTGCTGAATATACATCCACAGGCAGGGAAAAGCATTTATAAGAACAACCATTTCTATAATGCATTTGCCATGGTTAGCTGCAGATTGAAACTGGCAGGGTTATTCACTAAAAAGGTAAAGAGTTTGGAGAAGGCAACAATCTAGGACAGGGGCGCCCACAATTCTTCGTCGGTAGATCTCATTGAGCTCGTAATTTGAAAAGTAGATCTCCAAACGAAAAAACACCTGCATTCAGGGGCGTGGCAGTGCAATCGCCGCACCAGGAATGCAGGCACATTAATGCCTGTGTTCAGGTCCAGTGCGATCTGCAAAAATGCTGCATTTTTGCAGATCGAGCTGGACCGGAACGCAGGCATTAATGTGCCTGCATTCCGGGTGCGGGCGATCAGACAGAGGGTGGGGGGCGTGGCTGTGGTGCCATTGACTTCAATGCACCGCCACACCCCCTCCCGCCCCTGAACGCAGGGAGCCTGCCAGCTTGCCTTCCAATGTGTTCTAGAGGCTGAACACTCTGGAACGCAGACTTTGTGGTGTGAACCGGCCCTCTCTTCTCTCTCTCTCCCCTGTTTTCTATCTGCTGTCTCTCTCCTCTCTCTCTGCTGTTCTCTCACTTTCTCTGCTGTCTCTCTCCTGTCTGTCTTTTCTTACCTCCACTGCAGCAGCTTCCCAAGTCTCCTCTCTCCTTCCCGTCTGCGGCGTCTGACACATTCAGCCGCACCGCGGGAGGACAGGGCACAGGTCAGTGAGCCGATCGCGCTCTACCTACCAGTGTTCGCTTTGCGATCTACTGGTAGATTGTGATCTATCTGATGGGCACCCCTGATCTAGGACAACATAGCTGATTTGGAAAAATTATCCAATTCACTTCACTTTCCTGTTCAGCCATGTTGTCCTAGGTTGGTGGTTGTTTGGTTTTTTGGGGGGGGTTTGATGATGCTCGGTAACAGACTATTTTGTGTCGCAGTTATTCATATTGTATCATATTTATTAAAAAGAAAAACTTTCTTTTAATATTACCTTCTCACTTATTTTTGCAGTGTATCATGTAATATTTATCTACTGCGCCGTGCGAGGGCAACCTGGTTTCCAGTTCTTCTACCTCCCTTATTTTGATAAGTGAAATGACACCATGGATGTCTTCTCACACACTGAATGCCAAAACACTATGGAAACCACTAAGGACTCTAAAGAATGACATGGGAGCAGGCCACCAGGTGGCAATATTTCTTGCTCTGGATCTTTCGTCTCTTGGGATCTCATTCACTAAGACTAGACTGAGAGCTGAACCCACCTCAAGTGTTCTCCACCTCTGTAGCTAATATGTCTGTGACTATAATATTTTTGGGGGGTTTTGTTTTGTGCTCAGTAATAAGATTTTGCATTTTTTTAATTTAATGAATTTTTATTTGTATGTAACTGTTTAATTGGTAAATAGAGAGATTTTATTACAAACGTTGAGTGTTATACATGGTTGACATTCATAGTCATTGGTGGGGGGGGAGCTTTATTTCCTGTAACTTCAACCGGTGTTATCTCGATGACAGCATCATAACGAACTCTGAAAAAGGAAACCATTGTTATTATCTGTGAAGCTAGGTAAAGGCAGCAGGTGGTGCGTACACTTGAAATGACAATCAATGAATCTGGCTGGATCAGGAAAAACTTCATGACCATGGCTGGTGGGCATTTGCTACTATCAATCCATTTTGACAGGGCCTATTGATCATACAGCTGTGAAAACGTGTCTGAACTTTGTTTAAACCAAGTTTTCCTGAGATGAGCAATGCTGCAAATGTGTGAATCTTCCTGACCCAGCATAACATGCTAAACATTGTGTTCATGCAAGACCAGTGGTGCCTTAGGCTGGTCAAATCTTACCTGCATATCCTGAATTGTCTCCTCTGATGTACTCCTCCAAGTAACAGACTTTACAGGTAAGGTAAAAATCCAATTACAGTAAACTCCCCATTATCCGGCATTTAAGCAACCAGAAGTCTCAAGCAACCATAAGACGCCAAAAAGAATTGAGGACATGCTATGGCCTCAATTTTTTTTTTTTTTTGCCAGTTGCTTGATACACATGTGCACACTAAAATGTAGTTGCTAGCAAAAATGTGTATTTAGTTGCTAACAAAGAATTCTCTGTTTATATCTTGTTACGAATGACAGCTAGGTTCCTCAGCTGGCAGGTGAATGTAAACAATGGGGAATTGGGCGTGTGCAATAGCCAGCCTGCTATTGGCTATGGCAATTTGAAATGGCCAATAGCAGAATCTAGCCAGCAGATGATTGGGCCAGGTGGATAATGGGTGTTGCTTGAGAGTTGGGAGCTAAGAACATGCATACGGAGTACACCTTGTGCTGGGTTTCTCTGGGGAAAACTGAGATGGAGAAGGATCCTGGGGTCCTTATATACCACAGACTTAACAACATGCAGTGCCAAGCTGTAGCTAATACAAGATAATATAATTACTCGTTTTATTAAAAGGGATTTATTTACGGGAAATAAATATCATTTTGCCAGTTTTCAAAACCCTGGTAAGGCCCCATCTTGAGTACACGGTTAAATACTGTTCACCAATCCTTTGGCAGGATGTCCATGAGCTATTAAAGGTTCAAAGAAAGGCAACCAAATTAAGAAGGGGGATGGAGGGTCAGATCTCAAGACCACCGACAAAAATTACATTTGTTCTCCTTGGAAAAGAGATGCTTAAGAGGTGACATGATCGCAGTTTACAAACTCATCAATGGGGACAGCAGTATTGGAAATGCACTACTTGAACCAAGTACCTCCAGGAAGATGCAAGGGCACAACAAGAAGTTGGAGGGGATGTGTTATCACTTCTACAGGTAGTTCTTTCACCGGGAAACAAACTGCTTAAAAAAAACACTTGGATGAGTTCCTCAGTTTCACAAAAAAATACAGGGTTATGTCACACACACACACACACACACACACACACACACACACACACACACGTACGTTGGACCTGTGTCTTAGTTAAACCTCAATTACTATAAAACTTTGTAAGATACACAAGGAATATGCCCCTCCTAAGACCAACTATGAGCAGCATTAACTCTAATATAGAAGAATACTAAGTATCTGGATACTATCCTATCACCCTTAGGTGGCAACATGGCACATGATATTCTAAAGAATTTGTCAATGAGGAGTAAAGTTAGAGACACTAGAGACAATGGTGTGCCATCCCTTTGTCTCCACACCACCTATTTTAAATTCAAGGATAACTTCTACAGACAAAAACAGGGCTGTGCTTTAAAACAACCAGTATCTCCCATTGCAGCTAACCTGTCTATGGAGGAGGTGGAGAAGAGAGCCTTGAACTTTTTCAGGGGAATAACACCAAATAATTGGTTCAGGTATGTGGACAATACATATGTTAAGATTAGAGCAATGGAAATGCAAGCTTTTAGTAAACACAAACTCAGTGGACAAAGTTTACGAGGGAGGTGGCACAGAATAACAAATTACACTTTTTGAACATGTCAAGAAGGGTGGTGACTTGGACATTTTAGTCCATAGAAAACCTTCCCACACATCAGTATATGCTTTTTGACTCCAACCACACATCAGGTCTTAAACTGGAGGTTATTTGAACTCTGCAATACTAGGCTGAGAAGGTAACAACACAGAGACTAAAGACAGATGCATCTTAGGACTGCAATGAAACTTTGCAGCTACCCAGATTAGGCTTTTTTTTTTAAACATACACAAGGTCAAACAAACAATTGTGAATATTGAACCCCCATATGTAGCCATTTGCATTGAGGAGACAAACCAATCTTTCAAAAAACCAATGGCCCGACATGCAGATGCTACAGGCAAAGACTCAGCAATTTTCCTAAGGTGCACAATTTGAGCAAAGAGGACAACTGGTTCGCAAGAGGCATGAAAGAGGCTATTTACGCCAAACTGGAATAACGTCCCTTAACAGGGATGGGGGCATTTAACACCATCTCTCTTCTACTTATAATGGTGTTTTAACATCTATATGTTGGTGATTTGACCACAATTCACACTTTCTGCCATGTAAATTGAATTAATAACACTTTTGTGGACTTCCTAACACCAAAGAATGGGATTGTATGGCTAGAACAGGTTGGTTGCACAGCTTTCACACCTTGTATCCTATTCTTGGAAAACCAACACCTGCCTTAATTGTGATTTAGATTAGAGTGACTGTGCTGCCTATGTGTATATAAATGCTGGGGCATGTCCTTGACATTCATTAGAACTGAAGAAGTGGTTTAGATAAGTTACAAAACATCTTCATCATTACATTACAGAACAAGACTAGTTAAATGTGACTAACTACCACTAGCTATCCTTTTCTTAACATTTAGATTTTTGTACAGTGATACATACAATAGAATAGTATAGATTTTGTCATGCATAAGCACATACCATCAGGGGCGTAACTAGAAATCACAGGGCCCCATAAGCACAATTTTGTATGGGGCCCCTTTACTCTCTAGTTACACCCCTTGCAGAGCCCAATTGAGATCCCAAACATCCCACCTGAGGGTGACCCTGCAGAACCCACCATAGACTCTCTAAGGTGGGCTCTGCAGGGTCACCCTCAGGTGGGCTGGTCACACTCCTTACCTATCCAGCTACTCTTCCTCCACCATCGGTGATGAGCCCCCGCTGCTGGCTCTCACTGACTCCACAGCGGCTGTGGAGAGGAACGTGCCACTGCACAGATCACTGTCATTTCTCTTCACAGCCGCCAGTGACAGCCAGCAGCGTGAGATGCCATAGCGACCCAGGCGGCCCGCAGGGCATCAGAAATGTCCTGCCAGGGCCTCCTTGTCCCCTGGGCCCCATAGCGGCTGCCTGGGTCGCTATGGTGATTGTTACGCCACTGCATACCATGTAACTGGACTACTGAATGGCCATCCAGCAGTGAGTAGGAACATCATAGCTCGGATACTGAAGGGGAAATCTAATTATATAGAAACTAAAATGTTTCTATAGAAAAGAATGGGGAAAGAAATACAAACTGCAGTAAAACTGAGGGATGTAAATCTTGGTTTTGGCTAAAACTACATTTTAAATAAAAGCTTGTGGGTTTATTTGTACTGATTTTATATGTCCTACACTCAGTGTGAACCAGCAATTATTATATTGCTCTTCCAGCAGTAAGACTGAAAATTATAGCAGGTATGTTGATGCTCAGAATTCTGTTGCTTACCGTCAAAATCAACTCTGCCATCTCCGTTAAGGTCTATGTCGTGGATGATCTCCTGAATTTCACTGGGATTCAGCTGTTCTCCTAAGAAGCTCTGTGCAGCATCACTGAGTTCTAGTCCACTGATATGGCCATCTCCATTCATATCAAACTGGGAGAGAGAAATTGCAGAAAGAAACATGGCTATGGTATAAATTATGTTATTACAGTAACACATGATTTGACTGAAAATCATACTATATTTTTAATCATTTACTATTCTAACATGCTTGCTACTATACTGATTTTTTTTTCTTTTCAATCAGCCTAAAATGCTGCTTGATTTGGTTTCTATACAGTAGCTATCTGGATTGGTGGGGGAAGATAGCTTGGATGGTGATGCTCAGGCACTGCTTTCCAGACCTTTGTTTACTGTGTCATTTAGCCACAGTGCGCTCTTCAGTTTCAGAGCAGTGGTACAGCATCTGGTGTAATCCAGTTTCTCACGATTCCCTGTGTGATTAGGACTCTGGAAGTGGCAAAGATAATAATCTGGTATGTCACCTTTCGACACTGTGTCTCTAATGAGACAATATTTAAGCAGGTTTTATATAACACAGATATGCAATCTGTTGTTTCCAATCTGATTGATTCAGTACGCTCTGCATCAACCTATTGTACCAGGGATAGGGTCTTTTAGAGCTTGTGCTGCCACAAAGACTGTCCCTATATACAGTATATTAACTACTTGAAAAGTTCTGCTATGAGGACAGAGGACATCTACCTCATATTACTCCATGAGGAGAATGTTTCCAGTCCTCATAACAGAACTTTTCAAATAGTTAATATGTATCTATGAATCTTTTTTCCTTTGATAGGGAATTAATTGATCATTTCCTTCTGTGGACTCCACGGTTCTTCATAGACATGTGCACTGCCAAAAAATTTGTTTCGTTTCAAATTCGGATTTGTGTTATTTCGTTTTTTGGGATTCGGGTGTGAAAGTCGATTCGGAATTCGGATTTGGACGAAATTCGGTAGCGGTATTCCGAACGTTCGTTTCGTTTTCTGTTCTTATTCGTTTCTTATTCGTTTCTTATTCGTTTGCAGCAAAGTGACATTTGAGGGGGGAAAAATATTTTTCTCCTTCTCTAATGTCACTTTGCTCCAACGAACGAAACGAATAAGAACAGAAAACGAAACGAACGTTCGAACTACCGCTACCGAATTTCGGAAATGGAAATTCGGATTCGTTTGCATTCGTTATGTCTGTAATTCGGAATTCGGATACATCGGAATGTCCGAATTTCCGAAAATTCGTCCGAATTTCGATTCGGAACGAAACGAATCGCACGTCTAGTTCTTCACCTTAGCAGACATACCACCACACAGGTTGATGACATCTCTACCTTTAGGGCCTGTTCACACGACGTCCGTTTTCTGTGCTGACCTGATCCGTATGCTCCTGCACTAAAAATGCTTAAAGGTGCCCACACACCTTGCGATTATGTTACGATAATTCGCGAAATCTCGTGATCGTACGATAAGCGCAAGGTGTATGGAAGGCGTGCGACCGTTTTTACTGTACGGTCGCACGTCTTTTGTCAAACCAGCATGCTAGAAAACCCGCCGAGAATCGGACGATTCTCGGCGGGGTTCTAGCCTGCTCATTCGACAACTGCGGAACGGCATCTTGCGATGGTCGTAAGTAGGGATGCTCTGATACCGATACAAGCATCGGTATCGGTGGCGATACCGAGTATTTGCATGAGTACTCGTACTAATACTCCGATACATAAAATGAGTACCTGTGCCATGTCTGCCATCTTCAAGGACCCGAAACCGCCGCACACAGGACCTCCATAGCGTCTTCAAAGAAACAAGATGGCCGCTAACTCCTCCTCCAAGTCCTCAGTCATCTGCTCCATTCTGACCTCTTTACCTCTAATTGGCCAATTGGATGATTGACAGGCTTCCTCACCAGTCACTAGTGACTGGTGAGGAAGCCTGTCAATCATCCAATTGGCCAATTAGAGGTAAAGAGGTCAGAATGGAGCAGATGACTAGGCTGTGACACGGAGTGGCTGAAGCAGACAGAGAAAACGACACAGCAGGTTAGTACTGCAGCACCGCATGGGGGCTGGGCACAAAAATGCTGGACAGACTCCAGAACACACTGTATACTGTGGCACAGCTATATCCAATTCTGTATAACTGGCTTTATATTATTTATTTATTTTTTTAAAGGTATGCAGCATTGGATATAGCTGTGCCACACTATATAGTGTTCTTCCCCATACAAGCCGTAGTTAGCAATGGCATGATCTAAATATTCATTTCATGTCCATTTCATGTTCTTCATAATATTAAGAAACTGACCTAAAATCATGATTTTGGATTGCTTTAGAAAAAATGTGGCCTGTCCCTTTAAGAAAAAGTATCGGTAATTGGTATCGGCGACTCGGTGTCGGTTCAATTCACTTCGGCTCAGTTTTTCACTCGGCTGCCTTCGGCAGCTTAGTGTATAACCCTCTAAGAGTTCTGGTGACGATTAAAACCTTTTTCCCTTCCTCGCAAGGAAATATCCATATTGTTAGTTCTGTACTTCCCTAAAAGGTCAGCAGACACAGCACTCTTTTAACTAACTTACAGAGTTACCCTAAGTGGAAAACTAGGTCCAGAGGTCCTTATGGGACCTATTTCTGGGAAGAAAGATAATCGATCCTTCTTTTTATCAGGCTGATTTGAAATGTGAGGAACTCAGTGTGCACTGAAACTGGACTAAGCAATTTTAGTGTAGGAGAGGAGTCTGTACAACTGTCAAAGACTGCAGGGCTGGAATTCAACTTTAAGAAATGCATGATCCAAAAAGGTCTGTAAATAACTTACTTCCTTAAAGGCAATCTTTAGCTCCCGTACGCCCACCATGTTTTCTGTTTCTGCCAGCATCTTTGGACCAATCAGCTCCACAAAATCTTCAAAGTCAACACGACCACCCACTATAATAGAACAGAATCTGTTATAACACTTACAATAGATAGTTATAATACTATAATGGCATACAGTTACAGTAAGGCTGAAATCAGCTTTGTTTATGTGCATCATTAATAGCCCAGAACTGTTCAATGTTTTGCAGAGCAAACAAGCTGATTCACTCAACTGTCCACTTCCCACTCCACTGTGTGCTTTTACATCCATATAAGAGCATCTTGAATTCATGGTAAGTGAAGTTGATCTGCAATTGACCTGCTTCAGCAGCTTCTGCTTTTTCATAGACTGGTATGTGGAGAGGAGCAGTTTTAGGAGAACAAAAGCCTTTCGGCAGCTCCGTGTGCTGGTAGGATAAAATACTACATAGTATTTTTATATATGTGAATATTTAACTACCAAAAATATGTATTTTTTAAATGTTATTTTTTAGTCCTGACCATGATTAAAGTGACACTAAACTCAGGAGTTAAACCTTAAAAATACATTCAAGTACCTTAACTATTAACAAAAATGTATCTTATTTGTGTATCACTCAGCTGTAGACCCTCAAATCATCTCTGAATTCATGGTGATGCCGTCCTTCCTTCTGGAGGGTAGCTACTTTTGTTCTCCGGGGTCCTTGTGTGTGTTGTAAAGTAGCCACCGCTCCAAACTCGCTGCCGTGATGGCTACAATCTCACCTTTAGTTAGTCAATTTGTATTGAAGTTGTAGTCTATCATGGAAGCGAGCTTGGATGCTGGCACTATAACTTATTGGGAGCTGCAGCTCCCGATATTACTCCGCGGCTGAAAGTAGTTAAATAGACCCCTCTCTTCCTGGACCCAGAAGGGGGCCCAGGAAGAGATGGGACTGTTTCATAATTCCTGGAAGTTTGCAAGTGTGACTATTTGACCTGCTGTTAAGCATGGAATAATCCAGTAAAGACTCCCCTCTCTGTCCCCGGGCTCCCCTGCTGAACTGATAGGGCCAGTTACAGGAGGGCTGGCTCTTCTGTCCTATCAGAGGCCCAGTCTGCACTAAAACCTTTATCCTATCTCTTAATTATCTTGTTTGCTATTTCCAAAAGCCAGTATAAAGGAGAAGTAATGATGAAAAACAAAAATTCTGTGTTTAACCAATCATTTTTGACATTCCAATTCTTAATGGTCCTTAAAACTGGGGGGCGTGACAGTAGTTTGTCCATTGCCTAAATATATTGTGCTAGAAGGTTTCCCTCTTTCTCATCTCGGAAAGTTAGGAGGCATGCACTTTAAATATTTTGTATTTCTATAACCTCCTAAAGCTTTCACACATGTAGCATCAATTTTTTATAAAACATTTGTTTTACATAAACTAGTTTATAACATTGTAAAGTGCAGTTACCAGTACGTAGCAACACTTTCATTAAACCAAAGTTAGATCAATAGAATATATATGTGAATTTGCTGTTTATTTGCTAAGCATTCATCCACTTGACTCTTTCAAATTGTGCACTTTTGAATTAAGCTTTTTCTTGCTATGTAGAAAAGTGGATTACTCACTCCTCATCTTTATGTGCTGGGAAATCTCAATTAATTCCATCTCTGTTGGCATGTAACCCATCGTCCTCATGCATTCACCCAACTCTTTATACCCGATAAAGCCATCTTGGTCTGCATCAAACTCCAAAAAGGCAGCATATAATTCTGAGAATAAAAGCAGAACAGAAAGAGCGATGAGTAAAAAAAATAAATAGATAAATTATATTTATATATTTAATATACTAAAGATCAACTTGAAGGTTGCTTTAAAGGAGATCTAGGAAGTGGGTGATTTCCACTCATCCTTATTGTTAGAGCCAACCTGTGATGAAGAAGCTGTCACAGGTCGGCTCTATCGTTCGGGAAGTGAGCAGAAACATGCACTGATCTGCTCACTTCCTGATCTTCTCCCTGCAGTGAGCGGTGACTGTCAGTCACCGCTCCCCGCAGGGATTCCCCCCCTCCCCTCTCTGACCCTCCAGCGCTGAGTGGAAGAACGAACGGGGGAGGAGGCGGGCACAGCTGGCTCTAGATAGGCAGAGCCAGCTGTCACTCACACAGCTGGGTGGGTCTCGACAGTACTGTCCATTCCAGCTGCGGCGCTCTCAGTATATCGCCGGCAATAGTCAGCGATATACTGAGCTTTGGGTCACAGGAGGAGGATAGTATATGTCCTCATGTGACCCTAAAGAGAACTATGAGGAAAAACACTTACCCCATAGTTCTCTTTTAAGACCACAACTTTTAATGAGATGACTGATATAGGAAGATATTTATCAAGAGAAAGGGCTACAGAAGACCACCCTGCAAATAGCTGAGGCAAAGTTACGGTTGCAGCTTTTGTTCTAATGTTTCCTATAGAGTGGTCAAATTTAAAATTAGACTCTGAACAGGTAAAAAAATGTGCACTAAGTAAAGAATGTCTATACTTATATCCTATACTGTAAACAGCCTTGGGTAGCATGTGATGTTTAAAGCATACACACAAACATATTTCTTGTGTAAACTACTAGTTCAATCAGCCTGCATGTAATGGATATTAGACATGTGCACCGGCAAAAAATTTGTTTCGTTTTGATTCGGATTTTGCGTTATTTTGTTTTTCGGGATTTGGGTCAGAAAGTCAATTAGTTTTCGGATTTGGACGTAATTCGTTAGCGGTAGTCGGTACGAATTGTCGTTTCGTTAGTTGCAGCAAAGTGACATTTACAAAAAATATATTTTTTTATTTTGTCTAATGTCACTTTGCTGCAACGAAAATTCGTCCACAAAATAATTTGCGGACAGACTACCCCTAACGAATATCATCCAAAATGTCGCTTTCGTAAATTCGGATACATCCGAATCTCCGAAAAACTAAAATTCGTCCGAAAAACTAATTTTTCCAAAACGTATCGCACATGTCTAATGGAGAGGAACAAAGGTGGACATGTTTGAAATCCAGTCTGTATTACAGCCATGGCTTCTTCCATAGATACAGTAGAGAAATGTGTAGCCACAAAGGGAATGGCAATGTGCCATTTGCAGGGTTACCATGTGAAAATAACCCTGAAAAAAAGAAAACTAATGCAGCCACTACATCCAAGGACTAGTAAGCTGCAATATATTTATTTTTTGTTTTGGGGTTTGGACACTTTAAGTTAATCAGATAATATCTGAGGGTGTGTGACATACTTAGAATATTTGACATCTAGAGTGGTTTTTTTTTTTTTCTAACATACCATGCTCTTTATAATAATTATTGCCTAAATAATACATTATAATAAAAGTTATAATTAAATAAAAGTTTTTGTGCCCGGAGTTCAGCTTTAACACTTACTGCTGGGAGTATTTATATAAAGCTAATTAATTCTACATTAATAGCTAAAAAAGATAGTAGAATCCTTTTAAGAAATGTCATCAACCAATACAATGTAGAACAGGCTGTGCAAAAGGAACATAGTTTTAAGGGATACTGGAGGACTATAATTTGCACATTAGTTGGTCTTCCATTTCAAGAAAAAGAGTCAATGTTGATGGTTGCATTTAGTATTTCCAATAGATCGTCATTTTATAAGAACCCTTTCCTTATTTGATTAGTCTAATAATCATCTGCACTGAAAATCAGCAATGGGATAATGGGCTTCCGGGCGGATAACAGATCCTATATGTGTAATGCTTTGACCCTACTTTGACTTTACTTATCTTGGATAACAGAAGTGAGCAAATACCCAGAATCGCTGCAAATCCATGCTGTAACCAGGTTACATAACTACCTAATCAGCTGCTTTTGTAGAAATACCAACAGAAAAGACTCACCATCCATCTCCTCTGGAGACAAATCTCTCTCCTAGATAGGATTAAAAAAAAAAGTGAGCGTTAACTTTTGATTTTTATGAGCAAACATAAGGTCTGGCAGGTTAACACTGCATGACCAGAGCAGATCGCAGGTTTTTATTATGTGAAAGTTTGTGTAACAATTGTTTTCCTGTCTTTCGAGATAGACATACTAGGGGGTGATTTACTAACCTAAACACACGCACGCACGCACCAGGTGCGTGTGATTTTCACACAGCAAAACTTATTTATCAACCAAAAAGTCTCTAAAAGCATATTTCCACTAATGCCATATATGGAAAAATCATGCACATGATGCATATATAATGCTGCTTCACAGTTTAGACAAAAATGGTTAGCTCATGCATTTACATTCATGCATTCATCAACGCAAGCAACACAACATAGAGCTAATTTACACCACATTACCTTGCAATTCATTGCAGGGCTTTGCACAACACACCTGCTGGGTGTGTACACACTACAAAGGTGTTTAGATTCCACCCATAGATCATGCTGGGAGGGAACACACTACAGAGGTGTATACATGTTCGTGGTGTGTTTATAAGGTTAGTAAATCAACCCCTATATGTCACTATGCCATTATTTGCGGCATGTTTGTTTAAGAAAATAAAAAAGGTTGTACCTTATTTGCTGACATTCAGCACCAGCATGTACAAGGGTTTTTAAAATGCGCAAATGCTAGTGTATAGATATATAATTAAGTAAATATCGTTTCATAATTTAAACAAATGTTAACTGTGTGTTTGTGTGCAGCGAATTGAGGTGAGATCAAGCACAGAGGATCTTCCACGGGAATCAAAGTGCATTAAAATCTATAGCCCAGCCCCAGCCAAAACATTTTGACTAAGTGATGAAAGGTTGGAATCTATGTCAGCTTTTTATTTGCAGTCTGAAGCCCCATAAGGGTGATTTTCCCTAATTTCCTCTTGGAACATGAAGTGCGGGAAAATTCTCTCCAATGGGGACACAGACTGCGAGAAAACACTTTTTTTTCTAGGTTATTACTATCTGGTTATTGTTAAACTGTCCATACTGTACAATCCTGCTGGTCAAAATCAACCAGTGTGTGGCCACTTAGTATATGGATTGCCCCTTGAAGTGTATTTCCACTTTCTCACTCAAATTAGTATAACACCTATTTTATATTTGTTACATGTTTCCATTCACATAGAATAAGCTAAAGAAAATGCTTCTTGCAGTTTAAATTATTTTTTCACTAGTTAGAGTTTTAAGAATGAACATTTTTCTTGTTTCTATTTCTTTGAAATGTTAGGAGGTGCTGTGAGGTGTAATGAGTCTGAGGTGGATTGTCCATTGTATGTTAATGCAGCATATCAGATAAATACAATCCTCAAATTTCATTCCTAAGTCTTTGTATTTGCATAGACCACTGTGAAAGGGCTAAGAAAAACCTGGAATCAGCCATTTTGCCTGCTTTAACATATCATCTAAATCAGGGGTAGCAAACCTCCAGCCCTCCAGCTGTGGTGAAACTACAAATCACATGATGCATCTCTCTTCGGGAGTCATGTCTGTGGCTATGAGAATCTTGCAATGCCTCGTGGGATTTGTAGTTCCACCACAGCTTGAGGGACGGAGGTTTGCTACCCCTGATCTAAATGGTAAGCCATTTTTAAAAAGTAATTTTTCAGTATGCTGCGTGAACAGGAACACATAACAAACATATTGATGTGTTTTCTCAAATTTAATTGCAAAAGTGGAAATACACTTTAACCAGTTGCCGTTGTAAAAAAAACGGACTGGCGGCATTGCTGCATTGGCTGGTTGCCGTCCCCAGACGGCATTTTTTGTCTGCTCGCGCGCGCCCCCTAGTGGGCGTGCACGGGCAGCAAAGCCCCGTGCAATGGACGGACGGCACTGCTGCATTGGCGGGTTGCCGTCTCCAGACGGCATTTTTTCTCTGCTCGTGCGCGCCCGCTAGGGGCAGAAAAGACCCGTGCAATGCAAACACCCGTTACCGGGTGTTTCACATATAGATGATCGGTGGCTCTATAGTCTGCTGATCGTCTATATGTGCTTGTTTTTTCGCCTCCCCCCCGTCCGTCCGTCCGTCTGCTGCCGCTTTTTCGGTCCCCCCCTCCTGACCCCTCACCTTCAATCCCGGGATCCGCTGCCCCATCTGCGGCCCAGGACCGGGGACGGGAGGGCGTCAGGAGGAAGAGGAAGGGAGATCAGCTCCTTACTGACCTCCCTCCTGGCTGTGAATGCAGAAGTGGTGTGTATTACATAACTTCCGCATTCACCTGTCAGTCATCTGGCTGCTATAGCCAGAGAGAAGAAGCTGATGAAGCAGATCTCTGCTTCATCAGCTTCTTTTGGGATCCCCAGGTTACATTAGGGGTCCTAGAGACCCCTAATGTCTCCATAAAGAGGACCAGCCAGTGTGTGTTTGCTATTATATAGGAGGATTGTTATCCCCCTATATAATAGCAATAACAATAAGTGCAAAATATATATATATATAATTCGGTAATTTTTCCTTAATATAGTAAAAAATATAAAACCCCAGTGGTGAATAAATACCACCAAAAGAAAGCTCTATCTGTCCCAAATAAAATTCATTTCAGTACAGCGTTACATGACGGAATAAATGCCAGTCAAAGTACTGCATACTGAAAAATGGCCTGGATGGGAAGGGGGTTTAACACCGCGGATGTCAACTGGTTAAGTGGTGTGTAGGTATCACATCCCATTAAAATCACTATTTTATGCCAGACTTTAATGGTACTACAACACGTTTTCCCATCAATTCCTTAAACTTATTTAAACTAACATGCAATGTATGTTACATATTGTTTTTGTTTTTTCATAAAATTTCATTGGAGCTTTCCCTCCTTCCTCAGTGCCCCTCTGAAATGTTATGCAACATATGTTGTAATGCTGGACAAAACCACTGTTCACTCCTATTGAAATGCAGAACGTTCCCCCGTTGCATTGATTTGGGTAAATCACAATAACACCTGTAGACAAGTTCAGTGAAGCACTTTTATGGGGTTTACCAGATGCATTTTTTTGTATTTAACAGTCTCTAAATCTAAATTAAGGGTTCTGACTTTACAAATTACATACCTGTTTGGGGGTCAGTAACTCTTAAAGTAGTGAAGCCAAAGACAGACAGGCAGTTACCATTTTCAGTAGATAATTAATAGCAGCCAATATACTTCTCTTGTTACAGGCTTTCTCAAATAAAAACATTGTTGAGCAGTTGGGAACATGAATAAATGATCCAACTTATGCTTTTATGGTTTTCTGATTTTTAGCACATATACCCAGTGCAGGTGCTCTAGGAGTCATTCCTGTAACTACAAGTCTTGCAATGCCTCACGGGACTTGTAGTTCCACAACAGCTGGAGGGCTGTAGTTGCCCACCTATGTATTAGAGCCAGCAGTAGGAAAATTCTGCATGTCCTACCGACCTCTTATGTCTGAGGATACACACATTGGTTTTGATGTAATGATTAGCTATTATTGTGAACATCAGTGATTATCTCAAACCATCTTTGAATTTACACAATTTACAAAAACTTACTCGACACTTCAGTTACAAAAAATAACAGAGAACTGCACACCTTACTCAATAAAACTGATTGAGGGGAATTTCTCAAAACTGGAGCAGACAAAGTCTGGATTAGTTGCCCAGGGCAACCAATCAGCGTCTCTGTTCATTTTGTTCAGTTGAAATTTGAAAATGAAACAGAGAAGCTGATTGGGTGCCATGCACAGCTGCTCCAGATTATGTCTGTTCCAGTTTTGATAAATTTGCCTCATAGTGACTGATTGAGACACAATTGCAGCTCTAAGCAACCCACAGAAGAGCCCAACGCTCATGTGGTGTAGCCAGTGTTCATCACTGTATAAATTAATACCCATCTATTCTTGTTAAACCTCACCAAATGCCCACTACTGATAAATGAGACACTTGACAAGAGGTGAATCACACTGCTCAGTCAAACGTTTTTGAATCGATACATCACATTTTCTTTTCCATGCTTTTCTTATGGCTCATCATGCTAATTGTAGTCGTCATTGTGCTACATTTAAAATTAACTACCATACAAAATGAAAATTATTTTCTTGTATTTTGTGTATTAATAAATTCATGCTATCTAGTCATTCCATAGAAAACATAGGGGATTATTGTGGAAGCATAATAACTGCATGCAAAGTGCAGTTATTGAAGGCGACGATGTTTTGTTTTCCCCACTTTATAAATGTGAAATCAAACTGGTTTCTAGAGGTTACTGCCCTGTGCACATTATCAATGCTTTTTGCTCTGTCATAGAAAATAAGCCCATATGTCTGATAGTGACTGCTACATCTAACATGCCTATTTTAATCTAACCATACATTAGATCAATTTTTTGCCAATTGCTTTCATGTGCGAAAAATGTTTTAAAACAAAAGTGCCCTTATTGCCAATATGAGTAATTAGCCTTCAATGAAAACATGACAGTAGATTGCTATGAACCACAAACTTTATAGAAGGCTATTCCAAGAAGAATTTAACTGATTTTTATGGGACAAAACAACTGGTTCTTCTTTCAGACATTGTGATAAATAGGGTCCACACATTTGTATCACATTTGCACGTACCTTGCTGAAGAGGGCATTTAGGAAAGGTGAATACGTTTTGGTTGTGATGCTCTGGGTATCACTGACCCTTTTGCCCTTGTGGTGACCTCTTCCAGAGGCATAATGCCTATTATCATGCCCACCATGAAAGCTCTTTTTCTCATGGCCTTTGCCATTGGCATGATGCCCTTCGCTGTGAGCGTGGTGAGGGCTCTTTTTCTCATGGCTTCCTCCTCCACCACTTAGGCTCTTTTTGTCCCCATCGTGACCTGCTGTTGTCCCCTTCTTTCCCGCATCTTCTCCCCAACCTTTGCTTCTTGCCCCAGTGTGGCCCTTGGGCATGTCATGTTCTGGAGTGCTAGGTATCTTGGCTCCAGAGCTGTGAGACATATGATGGTCTCCTGTTGACTGTCAGTGGTAGACAGAGAGGATCACAGCAGTAGAGCACACACTGGATTATCAGTAATCTAATAACATCAACTTGTTCTGAGCTACGTTAAAGAGTTTAAAGAGCTTACCGAGGAACATGTGACCTGTACCTTGCTTTTCCTATATATAACATACAAAGATTTTGACTGCAAACTATTCATAGCTTTTCTACTTGCCTGCTCAATAGAAGCAATCAGTTTCTAGAACTATATTTTTATCAGCTATGAACGATATTAACATTAACTTGTCAGTTTGGCATCTCTTCTTGACCTTTTTGGACAGAAGCCAAATTAAGGATAATAAACAGCTTCAGCACCGGTAGATAACCCTGACTTAAAGAACCCCAGTCAGAACAAAAATCAATGTAAATAATAATAATAATGATAATAATAATAATATTGTGACACCCAGGTGATTATATTTTGTAACAGAAGAAAGATACAGTGTGTTCTGTATCTTTCTTGTGATACAAAATCTATTCACCTGGGTGTCACAATATTATTATTGTGGAATATACAGGTGAAACTCGAATAATTAGAATATCGTACAAAAATATTATTATATTGAAGCATAGCATAATAAAAAATAAAGCAGCAAACCCTAGCAATCTATTGATTTAGCATTATTTAAGACTTGTACACTTCTCTTCAGGAATTTTAGTTCATTATATTGCATCCATTTATCTTAGATCAGGCATCGGCTACAATAATATCTACATAATAATGCTGAACGTCAGGCAAATATAGACACAAGTTATCGCAGCTCTATAATAATGAATGCATGGATAAGAAAAAAACAGAAGAAAAATGACTTTTTAGGCACTACCATGACCACTTCAATTTATATATAAAAAAATATATTTTATTGTGTACGTTGTTAAAAATATATAATAAGGTTAAAATCATCAACACATATATTTACAAAATTGTGAAATTGTATGCCTGTCATGAACCTGCACCTCCTCAACTGGTATACAATAAATAGTTAACAAGTAATTTCTATGCAATATCATTAGTATATAACCATGATAAATATAGATATTTGATGGGGAGGTGCTCAACTCTTGCTCTACGTGTTTCGCGGTACCACCATTTCTTTAGGAGCTTATGGGCATACACTATAATGTAAAGAGCATTATGAGTAACTCTTAACAAGTAAACATTGATATGCTGAATTTCAGCCAAGTTAGAATATATACTTATGTTGTGATTCCCATTTCTCTTACATCCTGGCTCAGAGATTTCATCCCACCCAGAACATTAAGAAATATCCAGAGATCCAGATCCCAGCTACAATCCAGAAAAACCGTAGGGAAACTGAAAGTCCAGCTTCTTCCCTGCACTACCACACCTGTAGATTTGTGTAATAGGCAGGTCCCGCCCACCAGCGCATGCGCCGTGTGTATGATGGGACTTGCTGTCTGTGATGTAAGACTAATGGCTAGACAAGGGCTCGGTCAGTCAATTGCACATGCACGGTGGGTAATGGCATCACCATGGTGATGAAAATGCTACTAGGACACTGAGCAAGGTTCCACCCACATGAACACAGCGTGTTATAAGGGCTGGTAACAAAGTAACCAGTAACCACTGCTCATGGCTCACTATTGCAGCATGCAGCAGTGGGAAGAGCAGAAAGAGGAGGGGAAAAATAGGAAAACAGTAGAGGGAGGAGAAATGGTGGAAATGAAAAAAGGAAAGTATAGGGAGGCAGACAAAATAAAGAGAAAAACGGAGGAAAAGGGAAGATACTAGAGGAAGACAGAGGAGAAAGATGGTGAAGATAAAGGAGACTATAGGATAAGAGGTGATGCAGTAATTGTGCATTAGACTCCTCCATGTCAGCATTACACTAATAATGGGTGAACATATGAGATGAAGTATGCAAACATTGTTAGTAGACTAGTACATGGAGTCATAACATAAATGTCGTAGACAATGTGAAAATCATCAAATAGTTAGATGAAAGTCAATATAGGTGTAGTAAATCTGAGCTAATTATGATAAAGTAAATATCACTGTAAATACCACGTATAAAACCATATCATGTCAGCAGAAATCAGTGGAAAAGAATTAAGCAATACAATTATTATATAATTGGTGTACATTATAGTCCTGCCTCTCAGTACAACCCATGGTAGTCAGTAAACATACAAAGTAAAAATTTAGATAATGCTAATGTACTAATAAAGAGGCCATGGTATGGATGCCACAGACTGATAGAAAACATAAGTCAGTTAGGGGCAGGCTGGTAAGATTAAGATAATAAGATGCTAATTATCATGATGTAACAATCGTGATATAATAATGTATGAAACCATTCTATATTATTATTATAAGGTGAAGTGTATGTGGGTCACCAGTTGGTGAAACCAGATTAGCAAAGAGGTTGGCACTTGAAGGACAGTCGGGTATTACTGTTCTATTGGGACAGACCAAAGAGAAAAAAACTAATCAAAGAGTGCAAAGAAAAAAAAGTGAAAACAAAAAAACAAAAAGGAGGGGGAGGGGGGAAGGGCCCATAGCCAGGGATCGAAAGAGGCCCACAACAGGTCCCAGAGCTGCCGCTGTAACAATCAACGGCCCACTGGGGGCAATGTGTTGTCATTAAAACAATTATACAATAAATGACCCATTAACCCATGTAACGATTGTTACATCATGATATTTAGCCCCTTATTATCTTAATCTTACCAGCCTGCCCCCAACTGACTTATGTTGTCTATCAGTCTGTGGCATACATACCATGGCCTCTTTATTAGTACATTAGCATTATCTACTTTTTTATTTTGTATGTTTACTGACTACCATGGGTTGTGCTGAGATGCAGGACTATAATGTACACCAATTATATAATAAGTGTATTGCTTCTTTTCCACTGATTTCTGCTGACATGATATAGTTTTACACTCAGGCCCATCATAGATTATAGGGCCTTGCATAAAACAACTCACAGAGCATTTACAAACCACCGAGATCTACACCAAACTCGACCTTAAAGGAGCTTACAATTTAATCCATATCCGTGCTGGTGATGAATGAAAAACTGCTTTTCGCACCCGTTATGGCTTATATGAGTACTTAGTCATGCCTTTCAATATTGAGCTGGCCCACCTTTTGCAGCTATAACAGCTTCAACTCTTCTGGGAAGGCTGTCCACAAAGTTTAGGAGTGTGTCTATGGGAATGTATGACCATTATGATGTTGGACGAGAAGACCTGGCTCGCAGTCTCCGCTTTAATTCATCCCAAAGGTGTTCTATTGGGTTGAGGTCAGGACTCTGTGCAGGCCAGTCCTCCATCCCAAACTCGCTCATCCATGTCTTTATGGACCTTGCTTTGTGCACTGGAGCGCAGTCATGTTGGAACAGGAAGGGGCCATCACCAAACTGTTACCACAAAGTTGGGAGCATGAATTTGTCCAAAATATCTTTCTATGCTGATGTCTTAAGAGTTCCCTTCACTGGAACTAAGGGGCCAAGCCCAACCCCTGAAAAACAACCCCACACCATAATCAACCCTCCACCAAACTTTACACTTGGCACAATGCAATCAAGCAAGTACCATTCTCCTGGTAACCGCCAAACCCAGGCACGTCCATCGGATTGCCAGACAAAGAAGCGTGATGGACACTCCAGAGAACACGCCTCTACTTCTCTAGAGTCCAGTGGCGGCATGCTTTACACCATTGCATCCATTGCACTTGGTGATGTAAGGCTTGGATGCTCTGCATGTTCGGCTGAGCCGAAGTGCAGAAGGACATCTGGATAGGTTGAGCCGAACCTCCGACAGCTCACCCCCTGCCGTCCGCCCCTATTCACATAAGGGCTGAACGGCAGTGAGTGAATAGCCGAATGCTGCCGAGCGGGCATTCGGCTCAGCTATTCTGCTCGGTACCTCCTTGGTACCGAGCAGAATAGCAAATAGTGAAAAAGGTTGGGGGAAAAAAGTAAATATTTCTAAAAATGTAAATAAGTATTAAATTTAAAAAAATAAAGTTTTTTTTCCAAAGAAAAAAAAAATATTAAAAAACCCCCAATTGGGCGGAGCTAGCAGTGACAGCTAGCTCCACCCACCAGTTTCCTATTGGCTGGTAAGGATGGGCCAATCACAGGCACTTCCCGATCTCTGCAGCTGCGGACCGGGAAAATGTCTCAGTACCTGTGATTGGCGCTGCGCGCTGTCAGCTTCCTGGCGGGCTCAGCATGTGGCGCTGCGAACACGCTCGAGCCCATCCTTATTGGCTGGCACCTGCTAGAGTCTTCTAGCAGGTCCCGGCCAATGAATAACAACTGAGCGAAGCCGGCTCCACCCAGTTGTTATTGGTTAATGACAGATCAGCGTTCCCAACTGGGCGGAGCCAGCCATGAGATCACGGCTGGCTCCACCCAGCTGTCATTTGCGGGGCTTACGGCCGGCTTTCGGCAGGCCATTCGCCCCGCTTCGGCTGACACTTCGGCTCAGTTGAGCTGAAGCATAAGCCTTCGGCTCGGCCGCCTTCGAGTGCTGTACGGGCTATTGTGAATAGCCTGTACAGCAGCCCTTCGGTCGACTGAACCGAAGGGTCCCGGCGGCCGAAGAAAGCCGAAGGATCAGACAAAGCTACGGCTGGATCCTTCGGCTCCTTTGTGAATAGACCCCTAAATTGATTGTATATCAATGGTAGAATAGAACATGGTACTTACACCGATTCACACCATGTGTCTAGGCACAGAGGCGCAGCACAGGCAGATTGAAAATAGAAACCAGAGGAGCAGAGAGTAGAATAGAACAAAAGCAAAAGTAGTAGAGAGGAGCAAGGTAAGTAAAGAAAGAGGGAAAGGGAGCAATGAGAGAAAGGCGGTGGAATAATCCTAGCAGATAATATAACATCCTAATAGAAAGAGTCCAGAATTAGCAAGTAGATGCTCCCAACCCCCCCTTCCTGGGAACTTGCTGGTTTCAAGTTAGCACATTAGTACGGATTTAGCATAACAGCCAGGAAAACAGTATTTTCAGAAGCAGAAATATCAATCTGAGTTTCACTTATGACACTTTTTCTTTTAATGAACTACAATTTGCTGGTTATTATGAGTTACTGCACTTTGTGCTGTGTCTGATTTAAAGAAGCCAGTGTAACCTCCCCCTCATCCATCCATATTGCTGTGCTTATATGCATTAATATACAGATGTTTTCTATGTCTTAGTAGTTTTTGCATTGTTTCACTTCTGATTGTGTTAACAAATGTCTAACTCCTTCTTATGTACTGTCACCCATCTCTGCCTTTCTCTAAACTTACTCGGGCGCGGTCTTGCCTAAAAACCCACAGGAAGTATATTAAAATAAGTGTGAGCAGCTGACTGAACTCATTTTCTGAGAAGATACCAACAGAGCTGGAGGAACAAGTGTCTTTAAAAGCCAGTGGTCAGTAGCTTGTTTTGTTTATTATGCATTTGTTGTCTCATTAAGGCTGTATGGGCATTGTCTTCAACTCTTGGGCTTTTTTCTTTTTGTGTGTACATTTTCTTTGTTTTTAAGAGTAGAATTCACAGAGTGGTAAATACAGAAAGAAAAAATATGAAAACGGTACAAATATTAGATTTATACAATACAGAAATAAAGGTTTGACAATATGCAACCTTTCAGTTGTATAATGTGAGCATGGACAGAAGTTCCAAAAGTTTTAAATAGTTTCACAAAGATGGAAGTGATTTCAGAATCTTCTCTAACAGATTGGTTTTCATTTCCCAATATTTGGTTATCAGTGATTTACCTAGCATTAGCAATTAGTTAATTATGTAGATTTCAGATGGTGTATATTTGTCTATGGGGAAAAGGAATAAAAAATGAATTATCTTTTAAAACTATTTTCTTTTTTTAATTATTTCTAATATTCATTGAAACAGATATTCCCAGAAATCATTACCTTTAGGGTATATATGGGTGTATGTGCCTTGGCTTAAACATCTTCCCCGACATTCAGTAGTGTAATGTGGATTGAATTTAGATATGTCTATGGGTGTTAGATGCCATCTGTGAAGGATCTTGTATTGTAGTTCTTGATATTCTGTGTAGTCTGAGACATTGGGGGTGATTTACTAACCTAAACACACGCACGCACTAGGTGCGTGTGATTTTTACACAGCAAAACTTATTTATCAACCAAAAAGTCTCTAAAAGCATATTTCCACTAATGCCATATATGGAAAAACCATGCATATGATGCATATATAATGCTGCTTCACAGTTTAGACAAAAATGGTTAGCTCATGCATTTACATTCCTGCATTCATCAACGTAAGCAACACAATGTAGAGTTAATTTACACAACATCACCTTGCAATTCATGCAGGGCTTTGCACAACATACCTGCTGGGTGTGTACACACTACAAAGGTGTCTAGATTCCACCAATAGATCATGCTGGGAGGGAACACACTACAGAGGTGTATACTTGTTCGTGGCGTGTTTATAAGGTTAGTAAATCAACCCCATTAAGTATAGTTTTTATGTCCTTTTTTCTTCATGTGTTATTTTGCAACCATAACAAGTCATAATTCCAATTTTTCCATATGTCTAGATTTGTATCTGAAATACAGTAAAGTATTATACAATATAGCTTTTGTATTAATCAGTGCTCTTCACGCTGCTATTACCAAGGGTAAAATGGAGATATTGTCCAGTCCTTGTTGATTCTCCTTTCAACTCAAATGCGCTACAATGAATGTTTGTTATTTTTATTTGCCTTAAACCTGGCTAAAACTCAAACCTAAATTGCCCTCTTATCACCCCTGGATTCATCCACTATTATCTATCCCTGGGCTTCTCAACTAGCGCCTATCCCTAACACTTATCTTCACCTTAGCACTTAACATTGCCCAACCTTAACATTTAAAGCTGGCCATACACCAGCATGATTCCCCCTGTCTAAGTTAAGCCGTGTGGATTGGGGAATCCCCTTGTCAGGCTCTTTTGGTTGGCTGCAGTCACTGTTCGGCCGCAAGTTTTTAGACCAGCTACTTTGTCAAGTGTCCATTGAAAAATCGACATTTGCTGAACGAGGTAGTCCCCAGGAGGCCACAACATTGCTTGAATTTGTTCAATTCAGCAGGACCCAGCTGAAATTCGAGCAGTGCATCACCAGATTTACTCTTAAAATTACCCTGAATGCTAAACCTACCCTTAACAAGTTAACTTAACCTTTTTCCCTACACCTTTAAACTAACTCTGAACACCTAACCCATAATAACAGTAAAACCTTAACCCAACCTAACTCTCTGAAAGGTAAATCTTAACACTTTACCTAATGTTAACACTTCACCCTATCTCTCCACCCATTCTTTATTTTTCATTTCTAAATGTAACCCCCTTTCCTAAGCCTATTTTTCACTAAACCAATTAAGCTGATTTGACACAATGCTCCCCCTCTAGTCAGTGTTTGATGCCAGCTCTGTCAATTTATACCAGTCTTGGCTACAAATTGTGCATATTTGTTTCAGCACTGAAATAGTGGTGCCTAAATTACCTGCACCCTTTATTTATGGAGAGGGGTCTGTGTGCCCATGCAATGTCAATCTCCGGCTTCTAAAACTATTAAGGTATACTCTATTGTATACATAGAGGCATGGGCTTAAGAGAGTGAAAGATAGGAAGATATAATTTTGCCCTTATGCTTAACTCACTCAGTGGTACCATACCCAATTAAGGATTAGCTTTCCCTTTTTTAAGAACTGTATTTCTTTTTAAATAGATGTGGTTTTTAGCCTCACACTCAACTTTAAACTGGAGGACATGTGTTATCCTTTTTGTTTGGGTCATTATCTAGGCATGGGTGGCCCTTCTGATAGCTAAGCTCCCAACAACATACCGTAGCTCGCTTACTACACAAGTTCCGCTCCACTACCATATAAAATTAGGAATGCCTGCAGCGTACCACTATACAAAGCAGTAGTAACAATGTTCGGTATTAGGTCACAAAAAATGTCTTTGAACTAGTAATGATTTAGAGAAATCAACTAAATTGATAATGAGCATGGTGAACAATAGCTACAAAGAAACAACTAACTTAACTGAATTGTATTTGCCCAGGTGATTTAAGGAATGTAATTGGCTTGGCTATAGGATTGGCCCATACAGAGAACACATTGAAAAACTGTTTTAAAAAGACACAAAGGTATCCCTAGTGAATGGAAAAAATGCTTAGTCTCCAGATGTGTAACTACAACATTGAAAAGCTACAAACTACAATATCCAGTTGCACTTTGAACCAGGCTATTGTTCCAGGAAATTTTTAGATGTTTATCTGCATCTAATACAAGTTCTAGTAATACTGCATGTGGTTGGAGCTATTGCCAATATCATTGACCAAGACTTCAGATGCATATTATCTTTGCTAGCTTATGTATGCAACAGCTGCAGTTTCTAGTTTCTTTAGTCAAGTACATGGTCCTCTGAGACCATTAGGGAGACCATCCAAGTGTTCCTACGTCTATGGCCTTTTATCATTTTGTGTAAAAACAACTGCTACAGATATTTTTTTCTACAGTAGACATGGTTGCTAATAATTATAAACAATTTACATGGTGCTGGATGAACTAAAAAAATGGAATGTATTGTCAAAATTGAATCGATAAGTCAGCAGAGTGTATAAAGGTGGCCATACACTTTACAACCATCGCAAGACCTTAGTCTTGCGACGGTTGTAAAGTACTTAAAAAAAGTATGATCTGCCCATCTTGGACAGGCAGATCGTACTTGCGATCATCGCAAGCCCGCCCCCTTGAGGGGCGGGCTTCCGATGACTG
>NW_017307352.1:364113-390229 GCF_000935625.1 Nanorana parkeri
TTACGATAATCGTACGATCGCGGGTTTTCCCGCGATTATCGTACGATTATCGTAAGGTGTGTGGGGACCCCTAGATGATGTATAGCTGCATCAGCTATAATGCAATAGCATTTCTGTATGGTGGGTGCTTTGTGCTAAATAATGCTTAAAATCAAAAGTCGCATCCATCAAATGCAGCCTCTCACAAAATGCAACTGGACGAGTACTGTGACCAATTTTGACTCACATGGGAAATAATTATTTCTGACACCACAAATGCAATCAGGCTTATATATATATAAAAAAAAAAGAAAAAGAAAGAAAAAAGTGCAATCCTGCAGTAATACAATAGTGCACAAATGTAAACCTGATAAAACAATGAGCATGGAAAACTGAAACAACTCATACAAATTATAAGCAGAGCACTCCACTGAAGAGTGCAAATAGTAATTCTCCATTCGTGATAATGGTAATGCCTTTTTTCATCCACTCCACTGACAATTGTTTCCGAGCATTATCACTCCTGTAGCCATGACCTTATAGTGAACAAAGTCTAATGTGCTTTATAACCACCTGGGGAATGTTGGAAATTCTCCAAAACAATATTCAAATTCCAGACACTCCAAACCAATTGTATCAGGAAAAAAAAACAAGAAAAGTTCCATATTGTAAAACCTAACAGTTTAATAAAATTTAAAAAACTGTAAAACACTTACACTTTTGTGTAAAGCACCAAACGTATGGTATACAACGATTGGTATACAAATTTCTCTACGCTATGCTTTGGTTATAAATGTTCATACCATTTGTTGTCAGAAGGTCATTCAACTCACTTTAAAAAAATGTGTAATAGAAGTTGTCATTACTACCTCATGCAGCATTGCATTCCACAGCTCAGCATTTCTTACTGTAAAGAACTCCTTCCTATATTGATCGCATAATTTTCTTTTAGTTGTGTACATGTACACAACCAATGCCTCTTTTCCTTTCAACGGTGCTTAAAAAATATATTTAGCTGCCAGATCTTTATATTGACCTCAGATATGCATATTTATTGGGTCACCACTAAATCACCATCCTCTTCGGGTTTTTTTTTATCATGTAAAAATGTTTCTATTCTTTTTATTAATTTAATTGCTCACCTTGTACAGTCTCCAAATTCCCTATGTTCTACTTAAAGTGACACTAAACTCAGAAGTTAAATCTTAATACATTCACTATAAGACCGCACTATAAGAGGTGCCTTGGCGCGGCAGTGCGGCTTACACATCCTTTGCAGAAGACGTGTATCCAAACCTCTGTCATTGTCCTTAGTGGTGAGACAAGTTGTTTTACATGCTGGTTTGTGAGTGTGCCATGATGCCTTTCTACTGTTCTACTGTTCAAAGCCCATTTCGTGTGCACCTTACTGTATAACTGGTAACAAATTGTTGAGTGCGTTTGTCGTTTGTTGTGTTGTAAAGTAGCCACCACTTCAAGCTCCCTTCCGTGATGGACTACAATCTCAATACAAATTAGTAACTTAAACGTGAGACTGTAGTGAGATTTTTTGTGTGTGTTGTAAAATAGCCACTGCTTCAAGCTCACTCCTATGATAGACTTCAATATAAATTATAGTCCATTATGGGGGCAAGCTTGGAGCGGTGGCTACTTTACAACACCCATAGGGACCATAGGAAACAATAGCCACCCTCCAGCGTCAGCACAGATTCAGAGATGATTTGAGGATCTACAGTGGAGTTTTGCACAAATGAGCTCCATTTTTGTTAATATTTAGGTATTTTGGTGTTTGTGGGTGGAGATGGGCATGGCTGTTCAATGACAGGGCTATTAAGAGTGCTAAGCAGTTACAGCAGCAGAAAGGTTGAAACACTGCAGTGGCTTGTCATAGTGTTGTGACCCTATTAAAAAGTGCTAATCAAATGGTTTTACTTGGCAGGATTTACTGGTATTTACAAAGTATTCCAGAGAGTATTTATAACAGAGAGCCCAGACTTACTGGTATGGGCAGCCCACACATCATATGTGATTTTACAGTTTGACCAAAGCTCTACTTTAAAAGTGGTTTAAACACAGGTAGTGCTATACTTTGATTACTTTTTCTATTTTTTTACATTACAGTGCCTAATTTAGTTTTTCAGCTGTTGCTTGGCATTGAGCAGTATTTGAGTTGTGTTGACTGTAAAACAGCTTTTAGAAGAGGTGTATGTTTCCGGTGAAGATGGAAAGAATGGGCTGCTGCTAAATTGTAGCTCTGCTCTTAGGTATATCTGTTACAGGGTGCCATGGCAAAGGTTAGTAAAATACCACCAACTCTATTCTTCTTCTAAAGGCAATTTAACCAACTGTGCTATTTTGAGCAGTTGATTAAAGGCAGGATGTGTAGAGCCAGTTAAAAAAGATAATCACACAGGTTATCACATCTTAAAGGAAAATTATGGGCAGAGTGAAATGCACTCATTCCAATAATAAGCCGACATGTGACACTGAAGCTGTGTTGTGATTGGGAACTGAGCGATCACATACCGCTGATCGTTGAGTTCCCGATCTTCTCACTGCAGAGTGGTGACTGTCAGTCACAGCTCTCTTAGGGATTCCCCCCCCCCTCCGTTCTCTCTATTCCTGAAGCGCTGACTGGAGGAACGGACGGGGGAGGGAAATGGGACAGCTGGCTAGAGAGAGGTGGGGACAGCTGTCAATCAGGCAGCAGGGTGGATCCTGACAGTATTGTTGGGACCCTTCCCAGCTGCAGTGCGGCTCTGCATTGTCAGTATATAGTGGGCAATAGCCTGCAATATGCTGAGTTTTGGGTTACAGAAGGGCATTAGTATATGTCCTCCTGTGACCCTAAAGAGAACTATGGCAAAAAAAGGTTGGGCCATAGTTTTCCTTTAAAAATCCCACTGCTTTTGACTTCTTGATAACTGTGAGGTACTATAGAGTTTCTATAGAGTACAGCATAAAACTAAGTGATTTAGGCTGGGGATAAAAGGGCAATTTATGAGAAAAAGCATTCCGATGTATTATTTCCACCATTTCTTATCCCATTTTTTCAGACAATTTCAGCTTTTCTTTAGACATAAAAGGTAGAATTCCCCATATTCTTTGGCCATTTTCTCAACCGGTGACATTTTTGTATTGCATTGTCCAACAAGGTACTGGTTGCTAAGGGCACTGAGGAGTTAACACTCTTGGGCTGAGGACTGGGAATTGAGGGGTAATCACGCATGGACAGAGAAAAAGGCATTGAGGGGTTATGCACATGAGCTGAGAAAGGGTCCCTTGCTAAGATGTTAATGCCTATATCTGCAGGTCACTGAGGGATAATGCCCACACATTGCATGCTTGTCAGATGCTTTTGAATTAGATCACTGAAGGGAAAATGTACATACACTGCACATAGGTCATTAAAGGGTCAATGCTTATAAGCTGGGGGAGGTGACTAAGGATTAACACTCATTTTGTGGGGGGCTGATCAGTTAGTGGTTAATGCATGTATACTGCAGAAATGTCACTGATAACTTAGTGCATGTACCCTGCTGGGGTAAAACTGGATAAAGAGTTCTATATACTGGAGAAGCATGTCATTGCTGGCTTGGATTATGGAAAGTGATGCATACGCTGGAGGTAGGATACAAAGGAAAGACCAATGTGGTCCTTTGTGCGTTATGATTGTGCAACGTACGAGTGAGGAGTCTCTGGAACAGGAACTGGAGAGTTTGTGCAGGAGGTGGAATATCGTTGGGGAAGGACCAGTCTTTGTGCTGGAGGGGTGATGTCACAGTGGAAGGGCCAATCTGTGTTCTGGAGTTGAGATCTGCCTCGGGAAGGGTCAAGAAGAGGCAGATTTGCACAGTGGCAAAGTGAAAGCAGAATTGACGTATTATATAATATAGTATGCTGCTTAACTAACTTGTTTCTAAAGTCATCACTATACTTGAGCTACCTGCCTGAGCAGGTGAGGTGCTTAGAAAAGGATTGCATAATGTCATGTCTTCCTGTCAGGGTGAATATGCTCTTAATGAAGAATGACAATTAATATGCTCCAGTGACTCACTTGTGAAAACAACAATTCATGGTAAACCCAAGTCCTGTATAGTTTGTATTCCAATTGCCAACTGCTCCTAAACATGAGCCTCCAACTTTTCCTTTTGCCAGAAAAGAACTGGAGTGATTAAAATAGGCCAGTATGAGAGGGACAGAAGTGAGAACTGTAGGCTGTGTGTGTGATATCCATGCGGTAATATCTGACTCTTGGTGATTATATGAGCCAGCTCTCAGGTACTGACACACTTGATGGCCTTTTCCATAGAATTTTCTTGACAAGTTTCTTTACGGGGTAGGTCATCATGGGGACAGATAGGGATGTCCCGATGCCACTTTTTCAGGCCCAAGTACAAGTACTTCCCCTTATGTACTTGCCGATACCAATTACCGATACTTTTTCTTAAAGGGACAGGTGACTTTAAATGATCCATAGTACAACTACATGTTCTGTACTATGGATCATGATTTAACCTACTCATATTAGCAGCGGAGAATTGTAACTCTATTGCTGGAGTGTAGTGGAGGTGTGTGCTGTATATATGTACCACATATACATTACACACGTCCAGTACACTATAGCAATAGATTTACAGCCAGCCCCGTCTCAGCTTCCCTCATTCACAGTTTCACTCCGATCCCTGTTGCCTCACACGGTGCCTCTTGTAGTCGTCGCTGGGCAGGATCGTTGCATCGCGTCTCGGTGCTCAGCTTGTGGGAGGCGCTCACAATTCTGCACTGCTAACATGAATGGGTTAAATCATGATCTGCAGTACATATGTCCCGTACACTGCAGTCATAGAATTACAATTCTGCCCTGCTAACATGAATAGGTTAAATCATGATCCATAGTACATAATAGTACATAACATGTAGTTGTACTATGGCTCATTTAACCCATTCATGTTAGCAGGGGATCATTGTAAATCTATTGCTGCAATGTACTGGACATTTGTGCTATATATGTACAGTGCATATAGATATACAATTCTGCACTGCTAACATGAATGGGTTAAATGATCCATGGTACAGGGCTACATATCATGCACTACGGATCATTTAACCCATTCATACTAGCAGAGGATAATTGTAAATGTATTGTTGCAGTGCCTGCTATATGTCGTATATAGTACTTGTACATATAGAGTGCACAGCAACAATACATTTACAATTATACTCTGCTAACATGAATGGGTTAAATGATCCATGGTACAGGGCTACATATCATGCACTACGGATCATTTAACCCATTCATACTAGCAGAGGATAATTGTAAATGTATTGTTGCAGTGCCTGCTATATGTCGTATATAGTACTTGTACATATAGAGTGCAAGACAGGAATAGAGAATATGATAACACATATACTCTGACTAATTTACACAGAAGCCAATTAACCCACCAGCATGTCTCTGGAGTGTGAGAGGAAGGTGAAGTGGCAAGAGAAAACCAATAAAAGCACAGGAAGAACATACAGGTGGATGTGAGAAGTACTTAAGAAGCAGCGTAGAGACAGGGGAGAAGAAGCCATGTCTCCTATGCAGGGGATGTGTTTAGCATAATGGCACTTTTGGGACAGTGCCTAGGGCAGTAGGGTAAGGATGGGGGTTGGCAGCCTCACATATTATAAACTGTACTGGTTTTGTTTGTTGTTTATATCTTCTGATGTTGTTGTTCACACTCCCACTTCTAAACTTCTCACTTAACCCATGCCCTGACTTACTGGTGCATGTTTGATCGCTGGTGCCTCACGATGTGCCGAACTATTTTCCTCACACGTGAGGACGTCGTCGGCGCTGAGCTGAAGAGGAGTGGCATGTCACTGCTGCTCCGGTGGGCGGTGCTCCAGGTGGGGTCCTCTGGGCAGTCGACGGCCACCTAAATTAGGACCCCCACCTGGAGCACCGCCCACTGGAGCAGCAGTGACGCAACGCTCGGCATGGCAAGTAAAGAAAAAAAAACATAGCGCAAGCTTCGGCGCTATGTATCGGGACATTTTGACAAATACAAGTACTTGTCAAAATGCCCTGTATCGGTCCCGATACCGATGCTAGTATCGGTATCGTGACATCCCTAATTATTATAGTAAAAGTTAAAGTCCTAGATGTTGCAGAGCACCATACAGACATATACATTCAATAGATGAACTTTAGATGATCCCTAAAAGCAAACAAGAAACACTCGGCATGTGAGCATGTCATTCAATGTACTTGGGTTGGGATAGAATTCATATAGAAGGGTCAAGCCAGGAGACATACCGTCTGCAGGAATGTCAGATTTATGGTTAGTTACAGTGACAGAGGCCTTGTCAGCCAATCATACTGTAACCCATATGGTTTTATTGTAAAACTTGTTATAAAAAGGGACCTGTAAGCCTCTGTTCTTTGAACTGTCTGTTGCTTGTTCCCAGTTGCAGTTATCTTTAAACCTTCTAAATGAAGGTTCTGCCTGGTCCGATCCTTTCCTATTCTACTTCATATCCACAAGAAGGGCACAATAGAATGTAAGTGTTCCATGTGCATGTATGCTGTGCAGTCTTGCACTTAATGACAAGAGCTCTGGGTGCCCGCAGCGGATACAGTTTTGCTTTAGGAGCAACATAAACACAATGTTACTAAACAACACGTTTATATGTACTTTCAGCACTAACAGGGACAATAGGTGAAAGGAGAGGGAGATTTAAGTCAGAAGCAGGACAGTTATGAACAATTTAGTTCAACCTGTAACTCCCACACGGAAAATGTAGCTTGTATGTCTTTTGCATGTGCGTTGTTTTTAGGGTATGTGGTTTAGAGATTAATTAGCAGTGGAAACATCTATTCCTCTGCATTTAGTGCAAAGTCAAATATCTTCTGATAGTATTTTCTCTTCTCCAATTCATGCTAGCAGTATTTCCCCTTTTTTTGTCTTAGAGTCTCACTGGTTCTTGTTTTCCCAACCCTTAATTATATTCACAAGTGATATAATCAATAAGAGCCTTTTATTATGTGACCAAATACTGCAATTTAGCTTCTACTGGAAAGACTAAAAAGCCTGGTATGTTAGAACTTCCTGAGGATTGGATTTGGGAAACACTGAGATGAAGAAAATAAGGGGTCTGACACACCCTGCCTGATGTACATGGTACACTGCTTCTGCATTTCTCTAAACCTTTACTGGAAATGCAGACAAATATAATAATTATTTTTTCTGTCATGCATCTATTAAAATAAATACACTAAATTGTAAGTATAGGCCAAAGAAGAGGGAAGGATTAGAGCTTCTCTCAAGATATCACTGTCTGTGCCAGCGTTGGGGGGATGTACCCTCTATATTTACCGGTAACCATTGTCACCAAAACAGAACATAATCTGCGAGGGTTAAGTGCTCATTTTGTCTAGCAAGCTAAAATAACAAAGTTATACTCACCGAAACCGCAATCCCAGCTTGCTCCTAAACCGATCCCTTTAGCCACTCTTCTCTTCCGCTCCAGCGGTGGAATGTCCTTCAGCATTCTCACGTCCTATACACTGAATACCGTGTGATGAGCCACTGTACCACAGACCATTAAGGTGCCCATACACTGCTCGAGTCTCGTACGAGAATCGCGGGAAATCCCGCGATCATACGAGAATCGAGCAGTATGAACGAAGACGTTCGACCGTTTCTACTGTACGGTTGCACGTCTTTTGTCTAAGGAGCACGCTAGAAAACCAGCCGAGAATCGTACGATTTTAGGCTGGTTAGAACGGTGCTCGGGAGATGAATGCTGAACGGGCCGGTGTGCGCATGCGCACACTGCCCGTTCAGCATTGCGGTCATCGGAAAGCCTGCCCCTCAGGGGGGCGGGCTTGCGATGATCGAGAGTACGATCTGCCTGTCCAAGATGGGCAGATCGTACGTTTTTTTAAGTACTTTACAACCCTCGCAAGACTAAGGTCTTGCGAGGGTTGTAAAGTACTTAAAAAAACGTACAATCTGCCCATCTTGGACAGGCAGATCGTACTTGCGATCATCACCCCTGAGGGGGGGGGGCTTACGATGACTGCAATGAGGGGCGGGCTTAAGATGACTGCAAACGGCTGTGTGCGCGGCAGTTCGGCAGTTGTCGAACCAGCAGGCCACTAACTCGCCGAGAATCGTACGATTCCCGGCGGGTTTTTCTAGCCTGCTGGTTCGACGGAAGACGTGCGACCGTACAGTAGAAACGGTCACACGCCTTCCATACACTGCACGATTCTCGTACGAATAAATATAAATAAATTGCTCTATAATATTAGGCTCTAGCTAGTTCTGGATGTACAGTTGGCCAAAAGAAAAATTAGTTGTATGTCTCTGCCCACTATCCTAAATGGAGGAATAAGCCCTGTATTTTTTTTTTTGAACATGAGACATGCAGATACTTGTAAGTACTGAACTGTACTGGCCGTACAGTGTGTGAATTATAAGAGTGGCTGAAAAGAATTACAAATATTTTTGTAAATGTATTTTTCATATTTGTATATAGAGGGATGTCTGGCATTTTGCTTTTTAGCACTGTTTAAAAGTTAAAGTATATTTAATCACTTGAAGACCTGGGTGTGAAACCCCCTTCCTGTCCAGGCCATTTTTCAGTATTCAGCGCTGCGGTACTTTGACTGATGTTTATTCCATCATGCAACGCTGTACTGAAATTAATGTTGTACTATTTTTTGGGGACAGATAGAGCTTTCTTTTGGTGGTATTTAATCACCACTGGGGGTTTTATTTTTTACTATATAACAAAAAAAGTACACTAAATTTTGGAGAGAAAAAAACCTGTTTCCCTATGAAATGTTATGAACCATTTATTATTACCCCACTTTTTTGGTAAAATATAAAAGACAGGGTCATGTCGGGTTAATAGACACCAAACATGCCAAGCTTTAAAATTGTGCGCGCCCGTGAAATTGCACAAAACGACCACACCCTAAATTGGCCATAGGCAAAGCTTTAACAGCTTTTAACGCTCATCAGTTTATTGTTATCAGTAATTAATGGCCCTAAAATTATTGCTCTCACTCCGACATTTGCGGCGGTATGTAAAATGTTCATCACAATAGGCACTTACTTTCTCTACCCCTTATGTCACCTAGGGACCCCCAGAGAAGCTGATGAAGCAGAGATCTGCTTCATCAGCTTCTCACCGGCATCTGTAAGCTGACACTGAATGCAGGAAGCGATCTAATATACATGACTTTCTGCATTCCGGGACCAGAGAGGAGATCTCCACTGACAACGTCGCCGTGCCAGTCCCAGCTGCACCGATCGCTTGAATGTAAACAGTAATTTATAAGATGTAAAAGACCAAAAGGTACCAAATAAGTGAAGTTCATTGATGGGACTTATGCTCCCTTTAATTTACTAAGCTGCTCTCAGTGACATTAATAATCATTGCCCCCTACCTGAGGGACATCAGAGGGTACATCTTTTCTGGTTTTCCCCTGCTACAAAGTGTAGTCAGCAGTGGTCACAGTGCAGGAAGTGGCTGTCTGATCTAGAGATGAGTAGATAGTAAAACATTTGTTCTGCCGGTAATTTGCAAGTTTTACGCACAAAATTTTGTATGTTTTGTTATATGAAGATATAAAATATTTTTAGCATTTCTTTTTCTAGTTTTTTCTAGTTGAGACTTCCACCATCTGACCCATGATATTACTGTTCTGCAATAAGCTGAAATTACAAATGTAGCCCCTATAGATATACATATACGTGTTCATGTGTATATGTGCGATCACAGTGATTCATGTTCCTGACTGTGAATAGTTAATGGCCTCTGCGTGCCTTGGAGGCGGAGATTTATGGGAGTTGGAGTGCAGAGCAGAGACTGGGATTGTGCAAGAGTGATCTCTGAAACTACAGCGCCCAGGAGGCTATGCAGGAAAAAGGAGGAGTTTTAAGTGTGGTGGCTGCTGGGCGCGCGGTCTGGGACAATCATCTGAAGAGGAGAGACCTGGGCAGCCATGTGTGGACTAAGACTGTGAGAGACAGAGCTGTGTGGTTACCGCTGATATACAGGGACACACAGGCTCTGTGCAGCGGTGTAGAGAGAGACTGACGCTGAATCGGACGGGACCCGAACGAGTGCCTGAAGGGGGTCCGGTGACGTGGTCACCCCAAAGGACGAGGAGGCCTAGTTGCGAGGCCGAACCAGCCGCCGGAGTAATTCAGCTGCCCAGCTGAGCGAGGAGCCAGACGGAGCCAACTGAGATGACTGCAAACTGGAGCACACTTATCAGAAGAGAAGAGAGAAGCTATCAGATTCAGGGGCGTATTTACCGCGAGGCAAAGTAGGCGTTTGCATCGACCCGATCGAGTGCCTGAAGGGGGTCCGGTGACGTGGTGACCGCAAAGGACGGGGAGGCCTAGTTGCAAGGCCGAACCAGCCGCCGGAGTAATTCAGCTGCCCAGCTGAGAGAGGAGCCAGACGGAGCCAACTGAGATGACTGCAAACATCCTGGATGACTGAAGACTTTCTATCAGGGACCCAGACGACTTCCCCTACGGAGCCTGAGCTGCAGAGGGATAGAGGATCTCCAGCATCTGCTACCAGTTTCATCTGTGCACACTGACCTGAGGATTGGTGAGAGGCCTCTGGCCACATTGAAAACCTATTTGCTGTTCATACCTGCACCACTGTAAGGGCCCCAACGCCAGCTAGCTCAGGACATTACTACTGGCCAGTAGTCTAGGAGGGGTTGGGCATTGCTAAAGGGACATCTTAAAGGGGCATACACCTCATTACAGAGAGAACATTTAAAGACAATTGGCCTCACATACATCCGTGCTGACAGCAGATAGCTGCAGTTACTGAGTTGCGGAGTGCCTCAGCTTGTTGCTACACATTCTTGTTGGGTATTGTTGTCATTTTTACTGTATCAAAGTCATTCATATCTGATTTGTCAGTAAATTGGTTATAAAACTGTTCCAAGGTGTGTTGGTGTGCTGTGGATCCACGGTTTGGGCGGTACATTGGTGCAGGGGGATAGAAATATCCGGTTATTCAGCGGCTCTTTAGGGGATGAGGGCTACACAAGCTTTTGTTAAATTTGCATTTCTTTTTGCCCAGTCAGTACCAGAGTAATTGAAATCCCCCATAATAGGAACACGTCCCTGTTCCCAGCCATTTCAATATGTGAAAAGAGCTTAATCTCTTACTCCTCTTTTATGTTAGGAGGCCTATAAACATACTCCAACAATTACTTTAGCATATAATACAATCATACCCCATCACCTTTTCTATTAATCCTGTCCCTCCGAAACAGAGTGTTCCCCTGAATATTACCAGCCCAGTCATGTGAGTTTTCTAACCATGTTTTTGATACCCCACCACGTCAAAATTTTCCTCAAGTAACAGAATCTCCAGCTCTGCCATTGTGGTTCGCTAGATGTTGCATTTGTGAACATACATTTACAGGGTTATTCACAAAGGAGCCAAATGATCCAGCCATAGTTTCGGCTGATTTTTCGGCTGTGGCATGGGCTATTCACAATAGCCCGTACAGCAGCCGAAGCCGGCCAAGTGGCTCAGCTGAGCCGAAGGCATATGCTTCGGCTCGAATTTTATACCATTTTTTGGGGACAGATAGAGCTTTCTTTTGGTGGTATTTAATCACAACTGGGGTTTAAATTTTTTACTATATTAAGGAAAAATTACTGAACATTTTGAAAAAAAAAGTTTTTTTTCCCCTTTATGTTAGGAAACAATTATTATTGCCCAATTTTTTGGTAAAATATAAAAGGGTAAATAGACACGAAACATGTCAAGCTTTAAAATTGCGCGCACCCGCATTCTGACAGCGGAGAGGGGACCGGAGCGAGAACGTGTACCGATCTCCCTCTGATCCCGTGTCACAGAGGCACTATGTTGGTCCCCGGCTCGCACCGGGCACAGCGTAGCCCGGGACCAGCGTGACAGTGGGAGGGGGGGTGGCCGCGGAGGGACACACACACACGGATCGGTACCCCATATACAAGCGATCTGCCGGCTCCATAGCCGGCGGATCGCTTGTATGTTAACAGGCATCGCTACCTGTTTTAAAATGTTGGCGCTTGCGTGGCGAACGCTAGTAGGCATGGCTAAGCGGACATTTAAAAACGCCTGCTTAGATCCAGGGAGCTCTTGGCTGGCCGTCTTGTTACAATGGCCAGCCGGGAGGCAGTTAAAGAGTAACTTTACTTTTATTTAAGAAAGAAAAGTCATCTTTGGGTGATCAAGGCACATTGCAAGGATTTTAGGAAACCTTTTTCTGTTCTAAAGAAAAGCTGTTTGTTGTGATCTAGCAGTTATGGGTCAAAAAGGTAGGCTACATATTGGGTCCTCATAAAGCAAAACACAAACACAAAGCAAAAGTTAAATTATATAATCAGAAGGTCAGCCCAGGCACAGGCAGGAAGAGGGCTTCCAGATGGTGGTTAATGATAAAAAGAGAGTGTCATGAGGTCATATTCAGTCAATG
This sequence comes from Nanorana parkeri, assembly GCF_000935625.1. Taxonomy (NCBI): domain Eukaryota; kingdom Metazoa; phylum Chordata; class Amphibia; order Anura; family Dicroglossidae; genus Nanorana; species Nanorana parkeri. Next base: position 376,592 of record NW_017307352.1, read on the forward strand.
ATATAATCTTATACATAGCGCTATTGTGAAACTAAAATAAAATAATATAATGAAATGTTCCAGTGACTTCTCAACCATATAATCATATACCCTATGTTATAACAACATAAATTCTACATACTGTATATACAGTAATTCTAGTCCAGCAATAAAGAAAATTGGCAATAGTCCATACACAGTGAATAATACAGCCAATCTATGAACTTGTCTTATCCAATTTATTTACACCTCCGTGATCCCTCCACCTGACCACACCCACGAGAAAGGATGTTACCTTGTATTATAAATACAAGGTCAAACAATGCTTCTGTGCAGTGGTGGTTGTCAATCCATTCTGGAAATGCCTCTAGACCGCTGGTGAAAGTGAGCATCTGGAAACTTCTTTTTAAGAATATAGATCCAAATCCCCTGGACCTCCTATCCAACTCCACTTCCTCCTCAGTATATAAACACAGAAAAAGCTCATTGCTTAAAAACATTTTTTTAAATGGACATATAAAAACAAATTGCACTTACATCTTGTTACATGCATACAGACATAGCACAAATCGGTCCTCCCAGGTAGATGATACCCCAAATGGCACAGGACATCAACTGGCTTCACTCAACACATTTCATCACAGCAACTTTATCAAGCTTGTTCTCCTTGTAAAGTCAGGTTCTCTTCTCCACAGGTGAAAAAGTGGTCTAGATATGTTCACTGGCTGCTTGAGACAAGCAGGAGATGTGATAAGATCCAGAATAGCTGGAGTTTTCTCACCTTGTTGTGAAGGAATGAGTTCTACCTTTATAGGTGAAGAATATATGAAATGGATATGCCCATTGGTACCCGATATTATTAGCAATAAGCGGTTGCAAAAGCGGTTTCAGACCTCTACGTTTTTGGACTATGGTTGGGGCAATGTCAGCCTGGATATCACGGCCACAAATTTTTGTCCCTGGAGACGGTCATGACAACTTCTTTTACTTTATAAGATGTGGCTTTTACAATAACATCTCTAGAATTTCCATCTTGCCCTGGGCTATAAGAGCCAGATGGACCTTGCCTTTCCCATCAGAGCTCATCCTTTATTTTATAGTTCTTTGGTCCCTGGATCTTTTAAATTAGCTAAATAGTTTGCCTATTTCCTGTCTATGTGCCTTATCCCACAGATTGCTCCTATGTACTGAGCAGTCGATGGACCCCTCTGTATCAGCGCTGATGCTCCACTAGCTGGATACGAATTTTGGGTGCTGGTAGGGTTTAAAGCAGGGGTGCCCATTAGGTAGATCGTGATCTACCAGTAGCTCACAAAGCTGATGCTGGTAGATCACAAAGGGTGTGAATGATGGCCCCTTTATCCCATTTTGGTATATTTATTTAGCTGTGCATACATGATTACCTGTTAGCCTGAGTCTGCTGAGCCAAGCTCCCTGACACCTTGGTATCTGGTGGATACTGGTGGTTGAAGTGCTATGTATTACATCAAAGAATATTACAGGTGAAACTGGAATAATTAGAATATCGTGCAAAGTTCATTTATTTCACTAATGCAACTTAAAAGGTGAAACTAATATATGAGATAGACTCATTACATGCAAAGCAAGATAATTCGAACCGTGATTGTTCATAATTGTGATGATTATGGCTTACAGCTCATGAAAACCCCAAGAACCCCAAATCCACAACCTCAAAAAAGTAGATTATTACATGCAATCAATAAAACAAGGATTGTACATAGAACAATATCGGACCTCTGAAAAGTACAAGCATGCATATGTACTCAGTACTTGGTTTGGGCCTCTTTTGCAGCACTTACTGCAATTACTTTTGCAGGATATTCTAATTATTCAAGTTTCACCTGTAGTTTACACAGCCTGTTGCACTACACTGTTTGCAAAATAGAGCAAGGTGAGCCAGGAGAGAGAGCGGGGAGAGACTGACAGGAGTGAGAGGAAAGACAGCCAGGTGAGAGAGAGGAGAGACAGCCAGAAGAGAAAATGAGGAATGACAGCCAGGAGGATGAGCTAGGAGAGACAGCCAGGAGAGAGACAGCCAGGAGAGAGACAGCCAGGAGAGGGAGAGCGAGGGAGGTTTTTTTTTCGTTGGTAGATCTCATGTAGCTCATCATTTGAAAAGTAGATCTTAACACAAAAATTGTGGGCACCTCTGGTTTAAAGCATATTTCCGCTTTTGCAACCAAATCTTGACAATATCTATTCGATGTTTGTAACATGTTCTTATTTACATACCATAGATGAAAAAAATACAAGTTGCTGTCTACATTTTACTTGCTCTATTCTGAAAGAAAAGTTTTCCACTAAACTGAATTTTCCTTTGAAATGGAAGCGGGCATAACTATGTTTGTAGTTTGCTGGCAGATGTCATTATCAGTTGTACAGAACACTGTTGTAACAAAGGGTTAAAGATGTAGACACATTGTATGTTAATAAGAGGAGGCTCTGAGTCCCTAGTCTTTATGTGAGGCCAGCCAGAGTTTTCTGTCACTTCGAAATTGTAGAGAGAAGCTTGCAGTCTGTCCCAAAGTCTGCTACACAGAGACATATAAAAGTTAAGTATTTTTTTCTTTTTTTTTTACAATTTTTTTATTTTGAAAGAAGAGTTTTTCATTCACAAATAACAGAAAAAGTAACAGTGGAAAAAGCAAACAATAAAAAAACAACACAGAAAATCCACTCTCCCTCTCACAGGGACCCCAGGGATAGCAGGGATAACAGTCAAAGTAGAAACAGTAAGCCAACCTGTCAGGTATAACAACATATTTCAAAACAGTTTATGTGACAGTGAAATACTCGACTGGGGCATGCATGAAATTGGTGCTGGATTCTAACCATGTGGGAAGAGGAGCGGAGCAAAAAAAGAAGAAAAACAGTGCCAAACAGACAGAAGAAAAAAGAGGAAAGTCATAAAAGAAAAAACAGGACAAGAGAAGGGAGGCTCTCCCCTCCCCTCCCCCGCCCATGAGCCCAGCCGGGGAAGAGACGTTAAATGACCTATCCAATCACCTCCTGTAGCAGGGCCCCACATTCAGAAGTAAGTGTGAATTCCTGCCAATAGAACCATTTAAGGCAATGTTTGTCATGTGTACCTCTATCAAAGGAGATTGGATCCTCCATCCATTCAATTTCATTGACCTTATTCAGCCAAAAAGCTACAGAAGGGGGTTTGATCTGTCTCCACAATGGGGCTATGCAGCTTCTGGTCGCATTAAGCAAATGTGGCAAACATTTTTTTTTTTATAAGTCTTTTTGGAGATGGAATTGCAATGAATTGGGAAAAACGATGGGTCTGCCGGGACCAGTATTGTACAATACTGCAAACCGATGACCAAAAAGAGATAAGTAAAGGACATGACGAAAAAACATGCAGCAGGTCTCCTGGAGAACTGCCACATTTCCACCAACATTCGGGGACAGAGGGGAACATGGAGTGGAGTTGTTGAGGGTTTCTATACCACCTGGTAACCCTGATTCCTGAAATTTTGAGTTAACCAATGATCGAAGGGTGTGATAAAGGATTCTGTTAACTTGGTCCCTGCATAATTCTACCCTTAAGTCCTGTTCCCACTTCCACAAATAAGGAGGAAAGAAATCTGCTGGTGGGGCAAGCAAAAGGTACATAAGAGAGATGGCATGTCTGAGGCAACCTGTCTGTGAACACTCCCTTTCAAAAACGGTAAGGGGACGTGCAAAACTGACTGCAGGTGGAAGGGAGCGTGGAAAGTTGTGAGATACTCACCCGATCTCTGGTCCGTAGTCGGCGCAGGGAGTGACCCACAATCCCGCGCCGACTGCCGCCCCCCTCAACTGCTTAAGCCGCGAATGCTCAGTCGGCCGGCGTCCGTGCAATGAGGAAGACGCTGGCCAGCCTCGCCTCTCATCCTCATTGGGATCCTCTCAGCCTGCTGCACTGCTGACGGGCATTTCTCTCCCCAGATTCTGGAACACTCATCAGCCGCAGTGGAACTAACAGCACCCTGACTTCTACAGCTGATCCACCTGGGACCTACTAACCACAAGTACAGACGGTTACATTGTACCACTGTAGCTGCCATGCTACCTATCTAGCAAAGCAGACTGTTGTATTTGTCACTATACTCAACCGTTACCCACAGCAACTACTGATATACTGTCTGTCTGCAATACAACCCTACTGTTGTAAACTCTTATACGTCAGGGTATTGCCACTAGCAACCACAGCAACTACTGAGTTCCAAACTGTCTGCAATACAACCCTACTGCTATAACCTCCCATACAACAAGGTGTTGCCAGTAGCAACCACAAAAACTACTGAGTTCCAAACTGTCTGCAATACAACCCTACTGCTATAACCTCACATACAACAAGGTGTTGCCACTAGCAACCACAGAAACTACTGAGTTCCAAACTGTCTGCAACACAACCCTACTGCTATAACCTTCTGTAGCGCTCACCCCCGGAGCCGCTGAATGATCGGGTCTTTCAATAGCCTGTCTAGGGATTATTAAAACACATGGCTGCCCCAAAAGCATTTACCACTTCCAGTGGTTACCGACAGATTGAAGTCCACAATAGCTCCAAGATGATTCTCTTTTATTTCTGAAACTCCAGGGAGAGAGGGAAGAGGGTCAGGCACATCCAGGATGAAGGTAGACTCTTAGTACTTGAAATAGAGCTGCCAACACAGCAATCTGTGTGGAGAACTTCTGGCAAGCAGTACTGTTAATGGTCTTGTTCAAGTTTAACTCCAACGTAAGTGGCTGACCACTGGGCCTCCAGGCTCAGGCCCCAGTGTCCAGGCCTAGGCCCCAGGCTCAGGCCTAGTCCATTCTGTCTCTTCAGCATGGACCTGCCCCCAGGAGAGCCCTGGGGGCGGAAGAGACTGTTGCATCAGCCACACTCCGCATTTATCTCCTCTCCCAGCATGCATCACTGCTACTGTCCTACAGTGATTGGCTGGGAGACATAAATGCCCAAAGCAATCCTCATTGGCTGTTCTGCCCTGTGTGGTGCCACACCCATCAACAGGCAGACACAGCTTCGCAGATTGTTCACAGTTGAACTGAACATAGACTATAGATATATTTTAGCACTTCTTTTAGCAGGGTGCTACACATCTATACAACAAGATGTTGCCCCTAGCAACCACAGCAGCTACTAGTGCCAACCTCAAGCAAAACCATTTAACCCTAGGAACCCTTTATTAGAGACAAACTGTTCATGTTCCTGGTGGAAGTGAAGTAACTTCTACAGGTTCCATAATTAACCTTCTACTGTTGTAGCATAAAGGCCTTTGGTTCTATTAACCTGACTCCACCCAGGTGTAAGACTCTGTTGCTAAGTGATTTAAAGGTAACCATTGTCTGTAGCTGAGATTCTAAACTAATCAGGCCAGATCCATTACAAAAGTGTGATATTTGAACCGCCAAAAACCAAGTCTAGTGAATCTAGGATCAGTTGCTAATTGCTCCCTTATAATATCCAGACATCCAAAGAAACTGCACACCACAGCGCTCAGCTAACCCCAATTCAAAAACTTAATCAACATCACAACGTTGGAGGGATGGCTGTAGGCCATGGGGAAGTATCCTCACGAATTATGTAAAACAAGTAAAACTGACCAACTCACCCGCCTGTAGAACCCTGCACCATCATATTCGCGGGGCTCCCGGGGACTGTCTCCAAAGGTGCTCGCTGTGAACCGGCTAATGAAGATGGAGAAACAGGTGCCGCCGGTGTCAGGAGATCCCGCGGATCAGTGGCAGACTGCGGGGACTCCAGCAACTGTTGGCAGCAGAAACGCGGCTAGTGAATCCGGCTCCGAGCCCAGTGCTGAGGTAGGACCAGGTTCAGCAGATGTCCCAGGCAGGGCCGGCCTTAGGCCTTTAGGCGCCTTGTGCGAGAAAGCTTTACAGTGCCCCATATTGACCACACCCCTCAGTGGCCACACCCATTTCTCCAATATCTGCACCATTCAAAGACTCCCATTTGTTAAGCCCCAAAGAAACATATTAAAAAGTATGATGAAAATAAAACTTTTGTTCAAAGCTATTAAACTTGTAGGCACAATATAAGTATTCTTCTTAAATAAAACAACTGTAGGCAAACAAGTGATAAACAATAAATGTCAAACTAAAATAGAGTCTATAAAAATAAAGTGTCAGGATGTCATGCAGACCCTTTTTTCAACTAAGTGTATCTAGAAAAGTACAAATAAAAAACAACACAAAACCTAGACTACATGTTAAATGAATTAATTACTATATAGCCGAATATACGGAAAAATGTATTCGGGCACATAATAATTTGTTTGAGAATGCACGGCGGCCATGTTGGCCACCGGCGCGTTTTGCGAATGTGTGCCACCATCTCAGGTGACGTCACACGCCGATATAGGTGCCGCCATCTTGGTGTATACCTAGATATATACCAAGATGGTAGAGCCCAACACGTGCGGTGTCATATGACGTTATGCGCCCTGTCTCCAGAACACGCCAATGGCTGAATCCAAAATAGCATAAAAATTTGTTTTGTTTGATGAAACGAATGAAAACGTTTTTAGTTTTCGTTCATTTCATCTGAAATTAATTTTTAGTCTTCGCACATGTCTAATAATATCATATCTACCGATCCTCCGCTCGGCCACGCACAGAGCCGATGTCATCCTGAAACTGACAGGATGACAGCGGCTTCACTCTCCTCCCCGTTCGGCCGTCCTGACAGGTGCGACTTCTCTCCTTCTCATCACTCGGCCATTCTGACAGCAGGCAGCGCTCCCTCCTGCGCCACCCCTCCCCCCGCAGGCTTTAGCGGGCAGTTTCTCCTCGGAACCCCGCTGCCTCTGCACATACAGGCAGCGGGGATCCAAGGACAGCTCTGAAGGGGGGGAGGAGGTAGCGCTGTCATGTCGGATGACCGAGCGGTTAGGAGGAGAGAAGCTGCAGGCTGTAGCCGCCTCGAGGACGAGCTGTGTCGGCCGCCTGGCGCCCTGTGCGGCCGCACAGTTTGAACACCCCAAAGGCCGGCCCTGCTCCCAGGTGCCACGAAAAGGAGCTTAAATGCAGTTTTGGGGGTATACTGCAAGCCCCTCTATTTTCCCCTTTTAGTCATCTGGCTAGATGGGTCGGCCAGTGGGTGAAAACCCCTGTTTTAGGAGCAGTCTGGACCGGAGCTGTGGCAATATACTCCTCACTCCTCCATTGCTCAGCCACGTTCCAAGAAGAATCACGCTACACATGTAGGGTATTGCAGCGCACGCCGGAGTGAGAGCAAATATATTTATGTGTATCTCTAAACTGATGACCTGGGGGGGGGCTTTTAAAGTGTTGTCTATGGACTTTTTGGGGTGCTGAATTTTGTTGCAGTTTCCTGGACGCACACAATTTTTAACCTGGAAATGTTAGGTATGTTTTTACTCGTTGTAACCTTATCTTTTATATTTTATTTACAAAATGGGTATGTTATTGTGTTTTGGGGCATTTAAGTGCATTTATCATTACATTTTGGGGTTTGATAAGGAGTTGTGCTAATATCAAGCAATATAAAAATTTGCAACTGCAACCATTTTATTCTTTACGGTCTTGGCTTTCAGAAAATATATCATTTATGGGGGTTTTAAGTAATTTTCAGGCCTAAAATGTGGATTATAACATGTACACAAAAAATGTAAAAAAAAGGCCTCGGTATTAGCATATCTCCATAATGGTGCAAGGTAAGGGGAAAATCCATTTTTGCTTTATCAAATGGAGAGAGGTAGGAGAGGGGGCTCATTATTAGATAATTTTGTTGCTGGAGTTCAGCTTTAAGTCTCTGGGCCTGTTAAGTTCCCTTTGTAAGACATCTGCAAATCTAGCAAAGAGGTCTGTGTCCCTTGAGTAAAGTATAATGTCTGCCAAGCTGTAGAACAGTTGAATCAGGATCTGTGAGGCCTGAGATGGTGACTGTGAGCCCAGGAATGGGGAAGCAGGCTCACCTTCTACGGAATTCCCACCTGGCCAGCAATGATACTTTGCCTGGCTTAGTTCTATCCCGCTGTGGTTGTAGTGTCTGTGTGGGTAGGGATGTTGTGTTGAGCGTGTAGCTGTCATCTGTTGGTTATGTGTTTAGATGAAGCACTGAGATCTTGAGGAATGCTGAATTAAGTTTTACTTGCTTAGAAGAACATTACATGTATGTATACAGCAATGTGCAGGAAACATATATAAAAAAAAAAAAAAACTTCCTGTGTACCATAGATAAGCATGCACATAGTGACTAACATTGCAATACAGCACCGTCTACAGCTCAAAAGACATATCAGTACGTGGCATATGATGTTGCATTTCCAACACCATATTGGTCTGCTGTCATAAGCTCTGTACATTTCTGAGCTGGATCTCACATACTACTGGGTAACGGCAGGTGAAATCGATTGTGCTGCAAAAAACAGAGAGGATGTCTCTCTATTGTAGCCTGGAGTGCTGTAAGGATTCGTAGCTACTCAAAGCATCTGAGTCAATGGGAACCTGTGCATGCACCCCTTCTAGTATAATTTGTGAGGCTGGGATCAGACTTGTGCACTTTGTTAACATGCACACATTATCCCGTGATGCATCACATGTTAACATGTGTTTTGATTGGGCAGCTCATTAATTTTAAATGGGCTGCCAATTTACCTAATTGTGTGCAAAACTGCATATGGCCCTTTTTCGGGAATGCAATGCACAGTGGGTTGCCATTGTACATTGGGGTGCCATTTAAAATGAATGGCTCCCCAGCACACTGCTGCACATAATGTGCATTACCTCATGTTACTGCAGTGCACCAATGTGGGCCCAGACTAAAGGAAATGGCTGAGGCTGTTTTTTTTGCTGTGAACAACGAATGACTAGTTATTTAAGACAATGAGGGGAATTTATCAAAACTGGAGCAGACACAATCTGGAGCAGCTGTGCAAGGCAACCAACCAGCTTCTCTCTTTCATTTTCAAAGCTCGACTGAACAAACTGAAGAGAGAAGCTGATTGGTAACTATGGGCAACTGGTCCAAATTCTGTCGGCGTCAGTTTTGATAAATTCCCTCCAATTTTAATTTTTAAATAATAAAAGCGTAAAAATTATTTTTGTGATGTAAACCTACATTTAAATCCCCCTTCCAAAAAAAAAAAAAACACAAGAAAAACATTCAAATTAGGGGACTGTGCTTGTTTTTTGTTTACTTGGCTGGGATCAACTTCATTTATTTAGCTACCATTGTTCAGTATAAATTATATCTCACTTATTTCAATTTTTTTAACAGGTTTAATACAAAATACCGACCCTCTATAAAGGATTGCCAAATTAGGAATAAGGTAAATTGTAACTGTTTAGTCATTTTTTTAATTACTTTTTTAATTTTTCTACAGGATGAACTCGATGGACTTTGTCTTTTTCAAACTAACTAATTATGTACCCAGACCAAATCTGTCAGCAGCAGTATCCATATTGATTAAATTGACAAAAACTCTACAAGGGGCATACTTACAAGCGGTGAATATAACATTCACCGATAATTCATGGCAGGTGTATATGTTTTAAATTACAGTAAGTGATTCATCTGCAGTAAATGCCACATTCACTGTTTATAAATATTCCCCTAAGACTACATTACTACATGGATCTATAAAGCTTTAATTTGGTACGTGGTTTTAATAAATCTTCTGCTTAGGTTTTTATTATAGGTTGACAAATGTAAAGTTTAAAAATTAAAAAAAAAAATTTAAACATGAACTTTTTTATATTGTAAAAAATACTGACAGCTGGAGAGGAGAAAGGTTTGTCTCCCATCAAAACTCATGTTACAACCATGTGATAGCTGTCATGGTGATCACATCACCAAGAACTATGTTGATTGGTTTCCAACTAATTAGTTAAGACCATGAACTATCAGTGACGCAGGGCCTAAGAATGTTGAAGTGGAACTGCAACCTCCTACCCCTTACAGCCAAGGAAGATGCCATCTTAGCCTATATTTGGATTTCCATGGTGCTGCACATGTGGTCAGCTATGACGCCAGCCATTTGGGGGCTTAAAAGTTTGGCTGAGTTATGAAATAAGCACACTGGCACCTTGACAGTTGTCATGGCCTAAAAGTATCTGTTTTGGGAGACACTAAATTGGTGAGTAAAGTTCTGCTTTAATCTACAGATTTCAGATATCTGTATGTTTAACCCCTTCCTGACTGATGACGGGATTTTACTGTCACAATCGCTCAGTTAACTAACAACCGGTGACTGGATAATTCCGTCATGCGGTCCAATGAGCAGTGGTCCGTGAATGTACCAACGCTCATTGAGTTACTGCTGTTGATGCGTCCCTCAGGGGGCCGAGGCAAACCCTAATAGCAGATTAGGTGGTAATAGCACCTTGATCACAGCCAGCCATAGCTGATTGCTGTGATCACAGAGCCGTGACAGCCACAAAGCCGGCAGCAGCTCAGTGTGTTTTGCAGCTGCAAACCGGCTGTGTGTTACAAACTGATACAAAGTATCTCTGAGGAGAATACAGTATACTGTATAAAATATCAAAGCCCCTGTAAATAAAAAGATAACCCCTTAGTGCCCCCTAGTTTTTAAAAATAAACAGTAAAAATAAAAAAATAAAGTTTTTAAAATTAAAAAAAGGAAAAAAGTTTAAAAAGTAAAAAAAAAACCATTATAAGAAAATATAGTGGTGAAGAGGCTATTAAAAATAGGAGACAAACATACCACATTCTAAAATTGTTCCAAACTAAAACTGTATTTCACTCCTTGTATTTTGTGACCTATAATTCCCAAAATAAACTGAATCCCAGACCTATGATATACCGTATAAATAGGGACAAATAAAATAATTTATTATGAATTACTTTCTGTTAGCTACACTCATTATGTACACATTATTATTGGCAAAACTGAACAATGTGGGGTTTTCAATTTGTTTTGCATTTTGTATAAAAAAAAAAAAAATAGAATTTATATATGCATATGTCACATCAAATTAAAGCTCATTTTGTCCTAACTTTTGACCGTTAAAAATGGTATATAATATGTGTAGGTGCAATGAATGAGGAAAATTAAAATGACGGTTAAACACATACCGGTAGCAAAAATGGCAAAATTGCTCCGGTCCCCAGGAACGAAAACATTTTCTGAAGCTGTGTTCACGGTTTTTATGATTGGGTAAATCTCAGCAGGTTAATTCACCCAACAAATTCTTATACCTGACTATGTCATCTCTGATCCTGAGTCTTCAGCCCATCAGCATCCGTTAGAAGAACCAATTAACACATACAGTATTGCCTGGTAAAAAAAAAAAAGTTATGTAGTACATTACTGTAATCCATGCACATTTCCCCATGTTTTGTCCTCTTCAATGTTACAGTACAGAAAAATACCTTTCATTCTGGCAGAAGTCAATTTAGCAGCTAACCTGTAGAGAGCAGTGTCAGCCCTTCCCAGCTCTCCCCTACAGACCACCCCCTCTCATCTTTAAAACATAGGGGGGCATCCTGTAGTCCAGCAGGGGAGAACTTAGGCAGGGATGACAACACTACGTGGCATGAAAGAAGACTAAAAAAGTGTAAAAGTAATTATTGGGAGACACTAAATTGATGAGAAAGTTCTGCTTTCATCTACAGATATCTGTGGGTTTAACCCCTTCCTGACCGATGACAGGATTTTACTGTCACATTTGCTCACTTAACTAACAACCTGTGACGGCATAATTGCGTAATGCGGTACAATGAGCGGTGGTCCGTGACACAACCAAATCATTTTCGGGAGTCAGGAATTTTCCTTCATCAGGGCTTAAGCAATAGACAACAAGACAATGCTGGACTCTAAACTTACAGTTCCTGCAAACAATCCTATTTCCTATTTATAATCCTCAGGCAGGTGTGGAAATCCTTGGTGTAAAAAGATATCTACCAGTTCCCTACATAAAAATTGGATCTCACTGCATTTCTGCCAGATCAACAGGTAATTTGATCAACGGGTAAAGCAATAAAAAAGAGGAAATGTGCATGTATTACAGAGATCTGCTGAACATGGTATTTTATTTTGACACATACATTAGGAACGAGCAGACCATTTACATTAAAACTGAAAAATGTAAAATTCAAGTTTCCTTATGCAGATAGAATACTTAAAACGAGTGCAAAAACTAGAACAAGTTATATTACTGTCAAGAATGAGACCACATATTGAAACATAAAATTATGTTTCAGTGTTTCTTGTAACCTTTATCCTTTCTAAACTTTGTTTATGCTGTCTAAGAACCTGGCCAATGGCTTAAAATTGGGACTGTCACAGCTTTAGTCTTAAGCAGGTTACATACAGCAGTTGCTTTTATTATTGCATGGAAAGGTTTGATTGTATTTTATTTCAATAGTACAACACATCTGCTTTCTTTTTCAGTCTGCTCAAAATTCCAACCAGAAACCAGAAGAAAATAATTCCCCAAAAATCAAATTTAAAATTTTCTGGAATCATTGTTTACATTCCAAAACATAAAATAAAAACAAATACATTTAATTATGATTGCATTGAAAACGAAACTGGTTAACTGATCCAACTGATTTTTATTTAATTTGTTCATAAAAAGATGATGGGACACTGCGCATGGTTAGGTCTTTCTTAGATCTAATCATAATATACACTGTAAAACATTTTGCAAACTGAACAATTGGATTGGAATATGTCTGGACACCTTAAGTCCCCTTTCAGACATCTATGGTGTGTTATAGTGTATTCATGTTAACATTAGGGATCATGTTTCCTGTTACACCCAAATTTAGGCCTGGTCGGTAGAAGATGGCCCCCCTTGAATACGGGAGCTCTACCTGTTAATTATTAACAAACACCTACTGCAGGAGATATTTTAAGGCGCCACTAGGTTGCCGTGGTAACGTGGATGCTGCCTACCATTGGTCAAACGAGACACTGCCCGCCTGATCAGTAAGGCAGAGCGATGAGAAGCGGAATGTACACAAGTGCTGGCCTGTGTGGCTACTGCGCATGCGCCCGCTGACCAGGGAGGCCTTGACTGTTTCCTGTTTCCAAGGTGCTGGAACACAGCCTACTTCACACGAGATTGTGGGGCCAGCAACCTGACCGCCAGGACGAGAATGGTGTCTGCAGTATGATCATGGTGGTATTCAAGAACACTTAGAGACAGACCTGCAGATATTATAGAGCTATTTAAAACCTACATCAATGAAGATGGATTATGAACATAAGAATTGTTTAAGCATTATTTACGTATAATGGTTGGAATGTGAGGTCATTATGACATCAAAAGGGGAGGATTTGATTATTTTGATTGGTTTCTCACTGTTGTATATACATCTGCACCATTGTTTGATGGTTACACTTTGTTTGCCTGAAGAATGGACCTATACGGTTCTGAAACGTCGCTATACAATGTGATACATCTTTTGTCAATAAAAAGCATTGACAGAAAAACATATTGGAGTGCGAGAGACTTTCTACCAAGCTTTTAATGATATGCGGAGGTATCTGCAGTCACCTAAGCACCCACCCATTACTCTGGATTACATCTGGTCAGGAATGTGATGGGATCTACAGTGGGAGGGTTTCAGCAACAGAGGCGGTGCTGCCAAGCCACTCTGTGTAGTCAGTTGCTGATTGACAAGCTACAGAC